>NC_053392.1:415695715-415746962 GCF_905171765.1 Bufo bufo | reverse complement strand
CATTGGGCCACTGTATTGACCTCTCATGCTGTTTCCACCTCCAAACTCTTTCACTGGGCCTCTGTGTAGACTCATCGTACTACGACCTCACCACTCTGTGATTGGGCTATTGTGTTGACTTATGCTGTGGCTACCTCAACACTCTGTCAATGGGTTACTGTGGTGACTCCTCATGCGGTTGCCACACTCACCACTCTGTGACTGGCCCACTGTATTTTCTCCTCATGCTGTGGCCACCCCAGCGCTCTGTCACTGGGCCACTTTATTAACTCTTCATTCTGTTGCCACCTCACCATTCTGTCACTTGGCCACTGTGTTGACTCCACATGCTGTTACCACCTCACCACTCCGTTATTGGGCTACTCTGTTGACCCCTTATGCTGTTTGCACCTCCAAACTCTTTCACTGGGCCACTATGTTGACTCGTCATGCTCTTACCATTTTACTATTTTGTGATTTAGCCATTGTGTTGACTCCTCATGCTGTGGCCACCTCACCACTCTGTGACTGAGCCACTTTGTTGACTCCTCATGCTGTTCCAACCTCAACAATCTGACAGTTGACCACTGTTTTGACTCTTTATACTGTTGCCACCTCATCACTCTGTGACTCGGCCACTGTGTTGGCTCATCATACTGTTGCTACTTCAACAATCTGTAACTGGGCCATTGTGTTGACTCCTTATGCTGTTGCCACCTCACCACTCTGTCAATAGGTTACTGTGGTGAATCCTAATGCGGCTGCCATGTTCAGGTCAGATGACTTGTAATTCCGGGCAGAGTTTTCAAATGTCTTTAGCGTGGATAGTATTGATCCATGGCTGCTTTAACGCCAAATGTGGATATGTGATTGTAGATGCTTCTTCTTAATAATCCCTCACTGTCATTACCATATGCCTTTCAGGGTAAAGGGACCCCTTCCTCAGTGGTGTAGACAGTGACAGCTAGATGTTCTTTTTATATCGTCCATAATTAGCGCATTGCACGTTGGGACAGCGAGGGAATCAGAAGACATGGATATGGATTTCAGTTTAGAATATTTAATTTAGATTCTTATACACCGATTATTTCATAAACAGTTCGACTTCAATGCTCTATATAAGTTTAGGGACTTGTAAAGAAACGCATATGCGGTTTATTCATACTTTCGATATATTTCTCATAGTACCATATATAAATTGTTAAAGCTTATGAAAAAGCAAATAAAAAAGCCCATATGCGATTTCTTCAATATATTACTCTTAATAAAACAATTCATATTGATGGCTACAAATATACACATGAATCAAACTAAAAACATATATAGTTAAATATAAAAACATATATAATTGAATCCTAAATATAAAAGGCTGTAAAATTAAAAAACGCATCATAAAATTGAAAAAACGCATTTGCGGTTTCTTTGCATTTTCTATGTGTTTTTTCCAAAAAATGTTAAACTAATAAAATTGGAGACTGATGGTATTATGCTGGAGTATAGTTGGTATATTCATTCAATATGGTATATATAGTAGAAGTGGACATGGAGTATATGGGGGCGTGGGCCTACCAGGAAGGGGAGATCTGGGTGCTGGAAAACAGCCTGACACAGATGTCCCAATCGTGATGGGCCAACGTCCCCATTAGAGGAATCCAAAGAGTTACATATCCGCATTTAGACCCTTTGGGATTAGGGAATCAAATTCGAATATCCTCTTTGATTCTTTTCTCGACATTTGGAGGATGTGGTTCCCCCCTCTCCATGAATGTCCAACTCTCTTAATTGCCTTATATGTGAGGGTAGATGGATCACTTTTATGGTAGTCCTTATAGTGCTTAGATAGAGAATGCAATTCGTATCCCTTTTTTAGGTTAGCAACATGTTCTGATATTCTCATTTTTAAAGTCTGTTTAGTTCGTCCTATATATTGTTTGCGACATGGACATTCTATCAGATATATTACATTGGTTGAATCGCATGTTAGGCCCTCTTTAATGTCTAGAGTGAATGTATTTTGAGTTGAAGCTGCTTTTAGTTTTTTTTTTCGGGAGTGTGGTAATTCTACAATTAGAGCAACACCCACATCTATGGAAACCACTAAAGGATAGCCAATTTTGTTTATTTTGAATGCCTTGGTTTTTATCTTTTATTGAGGGGTCCACCTTTAAACCCAGATTAGAGGCCCTGGTATAGGTGATCTGAGGTGTATTTGTAAGCATTGGGCCAACTATCTTGTCCCCAAGTAGATGGTGCCAATGCTTTCCAATGATCCTTTCCATATTTTTGTACTGTGTATGAAATGGCAGGATCATCCTCAGTGTCTCATCGGTCTCCTGTTTCTGTTTAATGGTGAAAAAATCCTCCCTCTTCATTATTTTTAGTGATGAGCGGCAGGGGCAATATTCAAATTCGCGATATTTCGCGAATATTCGCTATATATTCGAAAATTCGCGAATTCATGATCTCCAGGCATTATTTTCTTGATTGCGAAAATTCGCATAAAATTAGCTTAAAATTTTTGCATAAAAATTTGCATAAAAATTTGCATGGACTGGTATTTAAAAAAAAATCGAATATTCGCGATTACCTTCTATTATATAGAGTATTTGTTCCTCCTTCATGGTGTTGCTCAGGGTAAGTTGCTGATGGAGCGCCTCCAGCCCATCTTCATGGCTAATTATTGTGTACAGGGAGTTCACATCCAGTGTACCCAGTATCCAGTCCTTCTTAAAATCAATCTCCTCCAATATTCTGATTACCTCAGTTGTGTCCTTGATGTATGAAGGTATGTTTTTCACAACTAACTGTAACAGTTTGTCGATATATCTCGACAAATTGGAGGAGATGTAATTAATTCCCGATATTATGGGTCTCCCTGTTTTTTTTTTCAAATCCTTATGTATTTTAGGGATACAATACATTACTGGTAGTCTCTTTTCCGTATTCATAATGTATTTGGCTTCTTGTTCTAACAAGATTCCTGAAGTGGTGCCCTTTCTACAAAACTGTACTAGTTGTTTAAAAAACTCCTCTGTGGGATCTTGCCTTAATTTCGTATATGTAGACTCCTCATTGAGTTGTCTCAAACATTCCTCTGTATAATCTTCCGTATTAAGGACCACAATTACTCCACCCTTGTCCGCTGGTCTTATCGTTACTTCATGCAATGACTGTAATTGTTTTATTGCTTCTATTTCTTTCCTGGACAAATTATACCTTATGTTATTCCCTTTTAGTTTCCTCAGATCATTCTCCACACACTTCTTAAAGGTCGCTATTTGGTGGCTTATCTCTTGTTTTGGGTACTTTTTTGAGGCCATCCTCAACCCTGTGTGTGAGTATTTACTATTACTAAATTCTCCATTAGTCTCCATTATAATATTCTTGATAAAATACTTTTTTAAACAAAGCTTTCTGACAAATTTTTCCACACCTATATATGTGGAAAACTTATCCAACTTAGTAGTGGGGGCTTATTTTAAGCATTTATTGAGTAAAGTGACCTGTGCATCTGAAAGTTGAACACTACTCAAGTTCACTATACTCGATGCGGTTTCTGTTTGTTGTACCTGTTTCTTATTAGAGTGTCTTCCTCTTCTAACCTTCCTTCTCCCCTGTGGGATTGTGTCCTTACATGGGTTCTCATTAGGGATGAGCGAACCCGAACTGTATAGTTCGGGTTCGTACCGAATTTTGGGGTGTCCGTGACACGGACCCGAACCCGAACATTTTCGTAAAAGTCCGGGTTCGGGTTCGGTGTTCGGCGCTTTCTTGGCGCTTTTTGAAAGGCTGCAAAGCAGCCAATCAACAAGCGTCATACTACTTGCCCCAAGAGGCCATCACAGCCTTGCCTACTATTGGCATGGCTGTGATTGGCCAGTGCAGCATGTGACCCAGCCTCTATATAAGCTTGGGTCACGTAGCGCTGCACGTCACTCTGCTGATTCAAGCATAGGGATAGGTTGAAGCTGCGACGTTAGGGCGAGATTAGGCAGATTAACTCCTCCAAAAGACTTCATTCTGTGATCGATCTGCAGCTGTGGATCATTGAAGTGCTAATATCGACTTGCTCACTTTTTTGAGGCTGCCCAGAGCGTTTTTAGATCACTTTTTTCTGGGGTGATCGGCGGCCATTTTGAGACTTGTGGTGCGCCAGCACAAGCTATCACCAAGTGTATTTAAACCATCAATAGTGTGGTTATTTTGTGCTATATCCTACATCAGCTGTAGGATGGGCCTGTGTCACCGAAGTGCATTTAACCATCAACAGTCTGGTTATTTTTTGGCCATATACTACATAAGCTGCAGGCTGAGCCTGTGTCACCGAAGTGCATTTAACCATCAACAGTCTGGTTATTTTTTGGCCATATACTACATCTGGTGCAGGCTGAGCCTGTGTCACCCAAGTGCATTTAACCATCAATAGTGTGGTTATTTTTTGGCCATATACTACATCAGGGGCAAGTTGAGCCTGTCACCCAGCGCCTAAAAAATAGACCTGACATTTCTATTCAACCAAATCTGTACTGTTTTAGCTGGTCAAGTTATTTGTAGTGACCGTAAAAGCACACTTTTTGTTCTGGCTTGAAAAACTATTCCCAAATTTGCCATTCTCAAAATAACTAGTTTCTGGTATATGAGGCCTACTTGAAATCTATCCCAAAAAGGATATCTTACATTGAAGGTGCTGATAGTGTCATTCAGAAAAACCTAAGACACACGCTACCGTGCAGATAGAAGTCTGATTCTGTGATTAAACCTATACCTGTCACACAGCGCAAAAAAAAAAAACAGGCCTGACTTTTCTATTCAACCAAATCTGTACTGTTTTAGCTGGTCAAGTTATTTGTAGTGACCGTAAAAGCACACTGTTTGTTCTGGCTTGAAAAACTATTCCCAAATTTGCCATTCTCAAAATAACTAGTTTCTGGTATATGAGGCCTACTTGAAATCTATAACAAAAAGGATATCTTACATTGAAGGTGCTGATAGTGTCATTCAGAAAAACCTAAGACACACGCTACCGTGCAGATAGAAGTCTGATTCTGTGATTAAACCTATACCTGTCACACAGCGCAAAAAAAAAAAAACAGGCCTGACATTTCTATTCAACCAAATCTGTACTGTTTTAGCTGGTCAAGTTATTTGTAGTGACCGTAAAAGCACACTTTTTGTTAAGGGTTGAAAAACTATTCCCAAATTTGCCATTCTCAAAATAACTAGTTTCTGGTATATGAGGCCTACTTGAAATCTATCCCAAAAAGGATATCTTACATTGAAGGTGCTGATAGTGTCATTCAGAAAAACCTAAGACACACGCTACCGTGCAGATAGAAGTCTGATTCTGTGATTAAACCTATACCTGTCACACAGCGCAAAAAAAAAAACAGGCCTGACATTTCTTTTCAACCAAATCTGTACTGTTTTAGCTGGTCAAGTTATTTGTAGTGACCGTAAAAGCACAGTTTTTGTTCTGGGTTGAAAAACTATTCCCAAATTTGCCATTCTCAAAATTGTGGTGAACGGGAACAATGAGGAAAACATCTAATAAGGGACGCGTACGCGGACGTGGACATGGTCGTGGTGGTGTTAGTGGATCCTCTGGTGCTGGGAGAGGACGTGGCCGTTCTGCCACAGCCACACGTCCTAGTGAACCAACTACCTCAGGTCCCAGTAGCCAGCAGAATTTACAGCGATATTTGGTGGGGCCCAATGCCGTTCTAAGGATGGTAAGGCATTAGTCAATTGGGTGGCCGACAGTGGATCCAGCACGTTCACATTATCTCCCACCCAGTCTTCTGCAGAAAGCGCACAGATGGCGCATGAAAACCAAGCCCATGGGTCTGTCACATCACCCCCATGCATATCAGGGAAACTGTCTGAGCCTCAAGTTATGCAGCAGTCTCTTATGCTGTTTGAAGACTCTACTGCCAGGGTTTCCCAAGGGCATCCATCTAGCCCTTCCCCAGGGGTGGAAGAGATAGAATGCACTAACGCACAACCACTTATTTTTCCTGATGATGAGGACATGGGAATACCACCTCAGCACGTCTCTGATGATGACGAAAAACAGGTGCCAACAGCTGCGTCTTTCTGCAGTGTGCAGACTGAACAGGAGATTAGGGATCAAGACTGGGTCGAAGACGATGCAGGGGACGATGAGGTCCTAGACCCCACATGGAATGAAGGTCGTGCCACTGACTTTCAAAGTTCGGAGGAAGAGGCAGTGGTGAGACCAAGCCAACAGCGTAGCAAAAGAGGGAGCAGTGGGCAAAATCAGAACACCCGCCGCCAAGAGACTCCACCTGCTACTGACCGCCGCCATCTGGGACCGAGCACCCCAAAGGCAGCTTCAAGGAGTTCCCTGGCATGGCACTTCTTCAAACAATGTGCTGACGACAAGACCCGAGTGGTTTGCACGCTGTGCCATCAGAGCCTGAAGCGAGGCATTAACGTTCTGAACCTTAGCACAACCTGCATGACCAGGCACCTGCATGCAAAGCATGAACTGCAGTGGAGTAAACACCTTAAAAACAAGGAAGTCACTCAGGCTCCCCCTGCTACCTCTTCTGCTGCTGCCGCCTCGGCCTCTTCTGCTGCTGCCGCCTCGGCCTCTTCTGCTGCTGCCGCCGCCTCGGCTTCTTCTTCTGCTGCTGCTGCCGCCTCGGCCTCTTCCTCTGCCTCTGGAGGAACGTTGGCACCTGCCGCCCAGCAAACATGGGATGTACCACCAACACCACCACCTGCGTCACCAAGCATCTCAACCATGTCACACGGCAGCGTTCAGCTCTCCATCTCACAAACATTTGAGAGAAAGCGTAAATTTCCACCTAGCCACCCTCGATCCCTGGCCCTGAATGCCAGCATTTCTAAGCTACTGGCCTATGAAATGCTGTCATTTAGGCTGGTGGACACACACAGCTTCAAACAGCTCATGTCGCTTGCTGTCCCACAGTATGTTGTTCCCAGCCGGCACTACTTCTCCAAGATAGCCGTGCCTTCCCTGCACAACCAAGTGTCCGATAAAATCAAGTGTGCACTGCGCAACACCATCTGTGGCAAGGTCCACCTAACCACAGATACGTGGACCAGTAAGCACGGCCAGGGACGCTATATCTCCCTAACTGCACACTGGGTAAATGTAGTGGCGGCTGGGCCCCAGGCGGAGAGCTGTTTGGCGCTTGTCCTTCCGCCGCCAAGGATCGCAGGGCAACATTCTTTGCCTCCTGTCTCCTCCTCCTCCTACTCAGCTTCCTCCTCCTCTTCTTCCACCTGCTCATCCAGTCAGCCACACACCTTCACCACCAACTTCAGCACAGCCCGGGGTAAACGTCAGCAGGCCGTTCTGAAACGCATATGTTTGGGGGACAGGCCCCACACCGCACAGGAGTTGTGGGGGGGTATAGAAGAACAGACCGAAGAGTGGTTGCTGCCGGTGAGCCTCAAGCCCGGCCTGGTGGTGTGCGATAATGGGCGAAATCTCGTTGCAGCTCTGGGACTAGCCGGTTTGACGCACATCCCTTGCCTGGCGCATGTGCTGAATTTGGTGGTGCAGAAGTTCATTCGCAACTACCCCGACATGTCAGAGCTGCTGCATAAAGTGCGGGCCGTCTGTTCGCGCTTCTGGCGTTCACACCCTGCCGCTGCTCGCCTGTCTGCGCTACAGCGTAACTTCGGCCTTCCCGCTCACCGCCTCATATGCGACGTACCCACCAGGTGGAACTCCACCTTGCATATGCTGGACAGACTGTGCGAGCAGCAGCAGGCCATAGTGGAGTTTCAGCTGCAGCACGCACGGGTCAGTCGCACTGCGGATCAGCCCCACTTCACCACCAATGACTGGGCCTCCATGCGAGACCTGTGTGCCCTGTTGCGCTGTTTCGAGTACTCCACCAACATGGCCAGTGGCGATGACGCCGTTATCAGCGTTACAATACCACTTCTATGTCTCCTTGAGAAAACACTTAGGGCGATGATGGAAGAGGAGGTGGCCCAGGAGGAAGAGGAGGAAGAGGGGTCATTTTTAGCACTTTCAGGCCAGTCTCTTCGAAGTGACTCAGAGGGAGGTTTTTTGCAACACCAGAAGCCAGGTACAAATGTGGCCAGACAGGGCCCACTACTGGAGGACGAGGATGAGGAGGAGGTGGAGGAGGATGAGGATGAAGCATGTTCACAGCGGGGTGGCACACAAAGCAGCTCGGGCCCATCACTGGTGCCTGGCTGGGGGGAAACACAGGACGATGACGATACGCCTCCCACAGAGGACAGCTTGTCCTTACCTCTGGGCAGCCTGGCACACATGAGCGACTACATGCTGCAGTGCCTGCGCAACGACAGCAGAGTTGCCCACATTTTAACGTGTGCGGACTACTGGGTTGCCACCCTGCTGGATCCCCGGTACAAAGACAATGTGCCCACCTTACTTCCTACACTGGAGCGTGAAAGGAAGATGCGCGAGTACAAGCGCACGTTGGTAGACGCGCTACTGAGAGCATTCCCAAATGTCACAGGGGAACCAGTGGAAGCCCAAGGCGAAGGCAGAGGAGGAGCAAGAGGTCGCCAACGCAGCTGTGTCACGCCCAGCTCCTCTGAGGGCAGGGTTAGCATTCGGCCCCATTCAACTTCTGGGTCTCCAAATTGTCCACGTGGCCAGAGCTAGCCTTTTATGCCTTGGAGGTGCTGGCCTGCCCGGCGGCCAGCGTTTTGTCTGAACGTGTATTCAGCACGGCAGGGGGCGTCATTACAGACAAACGCAGCCGCCTGTCTACAGCCAATGTGGACAAGCTCATAAAAATGAACCAGGCATAGATCCCACAGGACCTGTCCATCCCTTGTGCCGATTAGATATTAACTACCTCCCCTTAACAATATATTATTCTACTCCAGGGCACTTCCTCATTCAATACTATTTTTTATTTCATTTTACCATTATATTGCGGGGCAACCCAAAGTTGAATGAACCTCTCCTCTGTCTGGGTGCCGGGGCCTAAATGTGTGACAGTGGCCTGTTCCAGTGGTGGGTGACGTGAAGCCTGATTCTCTGCTATGACATGAAGACTGATTCTGCGCTGACATAAGGCCAGATTCTCTGTTACGGGACCTCTCTCCTCTGCCTGGGTGCCTGGGCCTAAATGTGTGACAGTGGCCTGTTCCAGTGGTGGGTGACGTGAAGCCTGATTCTCTGCTATGACATGAAGACAGATTCTGTGCTGACATGAGGCCAGATTCTCTGTTACGTGACCTCTCTTCTCTGCCTGGGTGCCTTTGCCTAAATGTGTGACAGTGGCCTGTTCCAGTGGTGGGTGACGTGAAGCCTGATTCTCTGCTATGAAATGAAGACTGATTCTGTGCTGACATAAGGCCAGATTCTCTTTTACGGGACCTCTCTCCTCTGCCTGGGTGCCTGGGCCTAAATGTGTGACAGTGGCCTGTTCCAGTGGTGGGTGACGTGAAGCCTGATTCTCTGCTATGACATGAAGACAGATTCTGTGCTGACATAAGGCCAGATTCTATGTTACGGGACCTCTCTCCTCTGCCTGGGTGCCTGGGCCTAAATGTGTGACAGTGGCCTGTTCCAGTGGTGGGTGACGTGAAGCCTGATTCTCTGCTATGACATGAAGACAGATTCTGTGCTGACATAAGGCCAGATTCTCTGTTACGGGACCTCTCTCCTCTGTCTGGGTGCCGGGGCCTAAATATGGATCCACAGGATTTACTTTATGCTGTTAAAAACAAAGCAGGGCGCACCATAGGGTAATACCGTTGGTAGACAGATAAAATAAATGGTTCTAGTACAGGGCTCACCTTTTGTGGTTGTGCTATCTGTAGGCACAACTCTAGTAAAAGCTTGTCAATACATGTGATGGAGTCACGATTCGCTGGTGGATCTGCAGCCGCGGAGGGATGACTTCTTGTCGGAGATCCCTGAAGTCTCCAAGAAGTGATAGGATACAGGTTACTATCTACTGCCGGCAAGCCGCGATCACGTGACCGGGTCCGATCACGTGACCTCCCCCTTCAGTACGAGCGCTCCTTGATCAGAGGCATATAAACTGATCAGAGCACAAACATGCCTACGTCTCTGGCTTCACTACACCACCAATGACGGTACCCCTGCATTGTCACTTTATCATTATTTACTGAACACCAAACCTATGCACATCTGCTGGGGACCCATCCCCACTAACCACTCCCCCTTTTCTTAGCCCCGCCTACTTTTCATTTTGGCGGTTCTTTTGAGTGTATTTAAATGCTGTATGTTTGTGTAATTTCATATGCAGTGTTATGTACCTGATGAAGGGGAACTACTCCCCGAAACGCGTTGTACTTCTGCAATAAATAAGTTTTCTATTTACTACAACTATCTGGATTGGATTCTTGCGCCCTGGGATATTTTATCTCTTTACCTCTGGGGCCTAAATATGTGACAGTGGCCTGTTCCAGTGGTGGGTGACATGAAGCCAGATTCTCTGCTATGGCATGAAGAGACTGATTCTCTGCTGACATGAAGCCAGATTCTTTGCTATGGCATGAAGAGACTGATTCTCTGCTGACGTGAAGCCAGATTCTCTGCTATGGGACCTCTGTCCAATTGATATTGGGTCATTTTTATTTTTTTAATTTTTATTTTAATTCATTTCCCTATCCACATTTGTTTGCAGGGGATTTACCTACATGTTGCTGCCTTTTGCAGCCCTCTAGCTCTTTCCTGGGCTGTTTTACAGCCTTTTTAGTGCCCAAAAGTTCGGGTCCCAATTGACTTCAATGGGGTTCGGGTTCGGGACGAAGTTCGGGTCGGGTTCGGATCCTGAACCCGAACATTTCCGGGAAGTTCGGCCGAACTTCTCGAACCCGAACATCCAGGTGTTCGCTCAACTCTAGTTCTCATCTCATGATTCTGAGATAAGTAGTGGTTCTGTGATGGATAGTGATTCTGCATGGGATAGTGGTGCTTGTGATTGTGTCTCTGTGATGTATCTCTCATGGGTGTTTGTCGATGTCTTAAATTGTATTGATGTGGTTGCCTGTGTTCCCTCACATTTTCCCTTACTGGAGTCGGTGTCCGGGTTCTTTTCATTTTGGTTTTGTGGTGGGGGGGTGTTTTATCTAAAAAAAGAGGTGATGAAAGTGATTCATACCGGTTAGATGTTGAAACGTTGTAGTGGTTTGAATCTCCCCTTTTACTTGTGTCACATTTTCCTTGTGATTTTGGGAACTCAGTCTCATATTCATTATTAATAATAAGTTCCTCTGTAGTTATATTGTGACTGTCATTTGTTTTTAACTTTTTCAATTTTTTACATTTTTTGTGCATGATGTCTTTCTCTAATGTGTCTAGATTTCTGCAGATTCTATGCTGCCATTTTTGCACTTGTTCTATATTTGGGAAGTGATCCACTACTTTTTTAATATTAGTGATTTGATCTGAAATCTCACCCAAAATTTGTGTTTGTCTGTTTATAATAATGTGAATCAAATTAATGGATTGTGTTTTAAGGAAAGTGTCCCATTCTTTCTTAGCCTACTTTCACACGAGCGTTCGGGTGTCCGCTCGTGCGCTCCGTTTGAAGGGGCTCACGAGCGGCCCCGAACGCATCCGTCTGGCCCCAATGCATTCTCAGTGGAGGCGGATCCACTGAGAATGCATCCGCCTGCCAGCGCTCAGCCTCCGCTCCGCTCAGTGAGCGGACACCTGAACGCTGCTTGCAGCGTTCGGGTGTCCGCCTGGCCATGCGGAGGCGAGCGGATCCGTCCAGACTTACAATGTAAGTCAATAGGGACGGATCCGCTTGAAGATGACACCATATGGCTCAATCTTCAAGCGGATCCGTTCCCCATTGACTTACAATGTAAAGTCTGAACGGATCCGCTCAGGCTACTTTCATACTTAGAAAATTTTCTAAGTTTTAATGCAGACGGATCCGTTCTGAACGGATGCGAACGTCTGCATTATCGGAGCGGATCCGTCTGATGAAACATCAGACGGATCAGCTCCGAACGCTAGTGTGAAAGTAGCCTTAAATGTGTCATTTACTAAATCTAGTGCAGGTGTCTTTTTTAATATTAATCACTTGGGGATATTATCACTCTGTATATATTGATTGAGAGCTTTCACCTCCCATTTATTATGCAATTGTTTCTGTAGTCATTTTTCCAAACTACAAAAATTCTCATCAATATTCTTTTCAGGTTGGTCACAATTATCTTATTCAACTGGATCAACACAGCCTAGTAATGGCAAGGGTGTACCTCCTAGATATATATATCAACAAAAGAGAACCGGTACTAAATGATACCCAATAAAATAAATCTTTATTATGACATAAAAACATATACAGACAAATACATATATGTAGAGACCATACAGGGGCAGTCCACAATAACACTGCTATCAACAGATAGAAAATCACTGTGGGGCCAGCAATCTCAGTGTGGAAAAGCTGTGTATGAGGTATCTAGGCCAGCATATAAATATGGAAGCTGCCTCTAGCTATATACACAGCTGCCTGAACTATTAGTGCATCTGGCATGGATGTATAAAGGGTATAGATGACATCCATATGCTCTGACCTATGCCGCGTGAACAATTCGGCGCATCACAATGATGCTACAGTACATGATCGAACCGGTCAGAATCTCTTTCTTACCCGATATCCAGTGATGTGTATGTGGGCTGTCTCTGTCTGGCGTACTCCTGATGAAGCATTAGCGAAATGTACGTCGAGGAGACAGAGACAGCCCACATACACATCACTGGATATCGGGTAAAGAGATTCTGACCGGTTCAATCATGTACTGGAGCATCATTGTGATGCGCCGAATTGTTCACACGGCATAGATCAGAGCATATGGATGTCATCTATACCCTTTATACATCCATGCCAGATGCACTTGTAGTTCAGGCAGCTGTGTATATAGCTAGAGGCAGCTTCCATATTTATATGCTGGCCTAGATACCTCATACACAGCTTTCTGACACTGAGATTGCTGGCCCCACAGTGATTTTCTATCTGTTGATAGCAGTGTTATTGTGGACTGCCCCTGTAGGCACCCTGTATGGTCTCTACATATATGTATTTGTCTGTATATGTTTTTATGTCATAATAAAGATTTATTTTATTGGGTATCATTTAGTACCGGTTCTCTTTTGTTGATATATGGTCACAATTATCTGTAGTTGTCTCAAAGTTATACGTATCTATTGTCTTATATTTAGTGTCTATATGTTGCCAGATATCCATAATGGATCTGAGAGGAGCACAACCAAAGGGAGAGGAAAAAAGTGTAATTATAGAAATTGGTGGCTCACTCCCTGTTCCACTAATGAAAAGGTGCACTGCCCCGCAGCACTCCCTGTTGCTGATAGAGTAAAAAGAAATTGGATTGGGATGGGAGTGAGCCACCAATTTCTATAATTACACATTTTTCCTCTCCCTTTGGTTGTGCTCCTCTCTGATACATTTTGGATATCTGGCAACATATAGACACTAAATATAAGACAATAGATACGTATAACTTTGAGACAACTACAGATAATTGTGACCAACCTGAAAAGAATATTGATGAGAATTTTTGTAATTTGGAGAAATTACTACAGAAACAATTGCGTAATAAATGGGAGGTGAAAGCTCTCAATCAATATATACAGATTGATAATATCCCCAAGGGATTAATATTAAATAAGACACCTGCACTAGATTTAGTAAATGACACATTTAAGAAAGAATGGGACACTTTCCTTCAAAACACAATCCATTAATTTGATTCATATTATTATAAACAGACAAACACAAATTTTGGGTGAGATTTCAGATCAAATCACTAATATTAAAAAAGTAGTGGATCACTTACCAAATATAGAACAAGTGCAAAAATGGCAGCATAAAGTCTGCAGAAATCTAAACACATTAGAGAAAGACATCATGCACAAAAAATGTAAAAAATTGAAAAAGTTAAAAACAAATGACAGTCACAATATAACTACAGAGGAACTTATTATTAATAATGAATATGAGACTGAGTTCCCAAAATCACAAGGAAAATGTGACACAAGTAAAAGGGGAGATTCAAACCACTACAACGTTTCAACATCTAACCGGTATGAATCACTTTCATCACCTCTTTTTTTAGATTATACACCCCCCCCCACCACAAAACCAGAATGAAAAGAACCCAGACACCGACTCCAGTAAGGGAAAATGTGAGGGAACACAGGCAACCACATCAATACAATTTAAGACATCGACAAACACCCATGAGAGATACATCACAGAGACACAATCACAAGCACCACTATCCCGTGCAGAATCACTATCCATCACAGAACCACTACCTATCACAGAATCACAAGACAAGAACCCATGTAAGGACACAATCCCACAGGGGAGAAGGAAGGTTAGAAGAGGAAGACACTCTAAGAAGAAACAGGTACAACAAACAGAAACCGCATCGAGTATAGTGAACTTGAGTAGTGTTCAACTTTCAGATGCACAGGTCACTTTACTCAATAAAGGCTTAAAATACGTCCCAGTACTAAGTTGGATACGTTTTCCACATATATAGGTGTGGAAAAATTTATCAGAAAGCTTTGTTTAAAAAAGTATTTTATCAAGAATCCTATAATGGAGAATTTAGTAATAGTAAATACTCACACACAGGGTTGAGGATGGCCTCAAAAAAGTACCCAAAACAAGAGATAAGCCACCAAATAGCGACCTTTAAGAAGTGTGTGGAGAATGATCTGAGGAAACTAAAAGGGAATAACATAAGGTATAATTTGTCCAGGAAAGAAATAGAAGCAATAAAACAATTACAGTAATTGCATGAAGTAACGATAAGACCAGCGGACAAGGGTGGAGTAATTGTAATCCTTAATACGGAAGATTATACAGAGGAATGTTTGATACAACTCAAAGAGGAGTCTACATATACGAAATTAAGGCAAGATCCCACAGAGGAGTTTTTTAAACAACTAGTACAGTTTTGTAGAAAGGGCACCACTTCAGGAATCTTGTTAGAACAAGAAGCCAAATACATTATGAATACGGAAAAGAGACTACCAGTAATGTATTGTATCCCTAAAATACATAAGGATTTGAAAAAACCCTCAAGGAGACCCGTAATATCAGCAATTAATTACATCTCCTCCAATTTGTCGAGATATAGCGACAAACTGTTACAGCCAGTTGTGAAAAACATACCTTCATACATCAAGGACACAACTGAGGTAATCAGAATATTGGAGGAGATTGATTTTAAGAAGGACTGGATACTGGGTACACTGGATGTGAACTCCCTGTACACAATAATTAGCCATGAACAGGGGCTAGAGGCCCTCCATCAGCAACTTACCCTGAGCAACACCATGAAGGAGGAACAAATACTCTATATAATAGAAGGTGTCAAGTATATACTGACACATAACTATTTCACCTTCAATGGAGATTTCTATGTACAGTGCAAGGGCACCGCCATAGGTACCAGATTCGCCACCAGCTATGCCAATTTATTTATGGCACAGTGGGAATCCACAGTTATCCAACCTATGTTGGGGGCGGGTCTGGTGCTATGGCGGCGCTACATAGATGATATTGTATTTATATGGCAGGACACAATGACAGCTCTCACTGGCTTTTTGGAGAACATAAATGAAAATGAAATGAATTTTAAATTCACCTTCACCATCGACACGAAAAACATACAATTTTTAGATCTTGATGTCAAGGTGGACGAGAATAGACTGGTATGTAGCACATACCATAAACCGGTGAGTAAAAACAGCTATATATTATATGCAAGCTGCCATCTGCATAGGTGGCTCATTAATGTCCCAAAAAGTCAGTTTAGGAGGCTAAAGCGAAATTGCACTCAGGATGAACAATTTGTATTAGAAGCGGAAGCCTTAAAACAGCAGTTTATTGATAAACAGTATCCAGTCCATAATTTGGAAAAGTCACTGGGGGAAGTTAAAATAATGAAGAGGGAGGATTTTTTTTACCATTAAACAGAAACAGGAGACCGATGAGACACTGAGGATGATCCTGCCATTTCATACACAGTACAAAAATATGGAAAGGATCATTGGAAAGCATTGGCACCATCTACTTGGGGACAAGATAGTTGGCCCAATGCTTACAAATACACCTCAGATCACCTATACCAGGGCCTCTAATCTGGGTTTAAAGGTGGCCCCCTCAATAAAAGATAAAAACCAAGGCATACAAAATAAACAAAATTGGCTATCCTTTAGTGGTTTCCATAGATGTGGGCGTTGCTCTAATTGTAGAATTACCACATTCCCGAAAAAAAAACTAAAAGCAGCTTCAACTCAAAATACATTCACTCTAGACATTAAAGAGGGCCTAACATGCGATTCAACCAATGTAATATATCTGATAGAATGTCCATGTCGCAAACAATATATAGGACGAACTAAACAGACTTTAAAAAAGAGAATATCAGAACATGTTGCTAACCTAAAAAAGGGATACAAATTGCATTCTCTATCTAAGCACTATAGGGACTACCATAAAAGTGATCCATCTACCCTCACATATAAGGCAATTGAGAGAGTTGGACATTCATGGAGAGGGGGGAACCACATCCTCCAAATGTCGAGAAAAGAATCAAAGAGGATATTCAAATTTGATTCCCTAATCCCAAAGGGTCTAAATGCGGATATGTAACTCTTTAGATTCCTCTAATGGGGACGTTGGCCCATCATGAATGGGACATCTGTGTCAGGCTGTTTTCCAGCACCCAGATCTCCCCTTCCTGGTAGGCCCGCGCCCCCATATACTCCATGTCCACTTCTACTATACACTCACCTATAGATTTTTTAGGAACACCGGTTTCTCATTAATGCAATTATCTAGTCAACCAATCACATGGCAGTTGCTTCAATGCATTTAGGGGTGTGGTCCTGGTCAAGACAATCTCCTGAACTCCAAACTGAATGTCAGAATGAGCATGGCATGGTTGTTGGTGCCAGACGGGCCGGTCTGAGTATTTCACAATCTGCTCAGTTACTGGGATTTTCATGCACAACCATTTCTAGGGTTTACAAAGAATGGTGTGAAAAGTGAAAAACATACAGTATGCGGCAGTCCTGTGGGAAAAAATGCCTTGTGGATGCTAGAGGTCAGAGAAGAATGGGCCGACTGATTCAACCTGATAGAAGAGCAACGTTGACTGAAATAACCACTCGTTATAACCGAGGTATGCAGCAAAGCATTTGTGAAGCCACCACACGCACAACCTTGAGGCGGATGGGCTACAACAGTAGAAGACCCCACCAGGTACCACTCATCTCCACTACAAATAGGAAAAAGAGGCTACAATTTGCACAAGCTCACCAAAATTGGACTGTTGAAGACTGGAAAAATGTTGCCTGGTCTGATGAGTCTCGATTTCTGTTGAGACATTCAAATGGTAGAGTCCGAATTTAGCGTAAACAGAATGAGAACATGTATCCATCCTCTGATGGCTACTTCCAGCAGGATAATGCACCATGTCACAAAGCTCGAATAATTTCAAATTGGTTTCTTGAACATGACAATGAGTTCACTGTACTAAAATGGCCCCCACAGTCACCAGATCTCAACCCAATAGAGCATCTTTGGGTTGTGGTGGAACGGGAGCTTCGTGCCCTGGATGTGCATCCCTCAAATCTCCATCAACTGCAAGATGCTATCCTATCAATATGGGCCAACATTTCTAAAGAATGCTATCAGCACCTTGTTGAATCAATGCCACGTAGAATTAAGGCAGTTCTGAAGGCAAAAGGGGGTCCAATACCGTATTAGTATGGTGTTCCTAATAATTCTTTAGGTGAATGTATATACCATATTGAATGAATATACAAACTATACTTCAGCATAATACCATCAGTCTCCAATTTTATTATTTTAAATTTTTTTGGAAAAAACGCATTGAAAACGCAAAGAAACCGCAAGTGCGTTTTTTCAATTTTATGATGCGTTTTTAAATTTTACAGCCTTTTATAGTTAGGATTCAATTATATATGTTTTTATATTTAACTATATATGTTTTTAGTTTGATTCATGTGTATATTTGTAGCCATCAATATGAATTGTTTTATTAAGAGTAATACAGTTGTGTTCAAAATTATTCAACCCCCAATGCTGTAAAGGGTTTTAGGGAATTTAGTGTACATTTGTAATTGTGTTCAGAATGAAATCTTACAAGGACTTTTTAAAGAACCAAATGCAACTAAAATGACATCAATTGTTTTTGTAATACAGTATTAAATGTTTTTTTTGTGATTTCTTCATTGACACAATTATTCAACCCCTTAAAGACTACCACTCTTTAGAACAGAGGTTCATTCAAGTGTTTTCGAGCAGGTATTGAAAACACCTGTGGATGTCAAGGAGCAGCAATCAAGCATAATAAGCACCAATTAGGCAGATTTAAAAGGACTGTGATACTCAGCTCCTTCTAGACATTTACTGGTGTGTTTACAAACATGGTGAAGTCAAGAGAATGGTCCAGGAAGACAAGAGAAGAGGTGATTTCTCTTCACAGGAAGGGCAATGGCTATAAGAAGATTGCAAAGATGTTAAACATACCAAGAGACACCATAGGAAGCATCATTCGCAAATTCAAGGCAAAGGGCACTATTGAAACGCTACCTGGTCGTGGCAGAAAGAAGATGCTGACTTCGACTGCTGTGTGCTACCTGAAGCGCAAAGTGGAGAAAAGTCCCCGTGTGACTGCTGAGGAACTGAAAAAAGATTTGTCAGATGTGGGTACTGAAGTTTCAGCTCAGACAATAAGGCGCACAGTGCGTAATGAAGGCCTCCATGCCAGAACTCCCAGGTGCACCCCCTTGCTGTCTCCAAAGAATAAGAAGAGTCGACTGCAGTATGCCAAAAGTCATGTGGACAAACCACAAAAGTTTTGGGATAGTGTTCTGTGGACTGATGAAACAAAATTAGAACTGTTTGGGCCCATGGATCAACGCTATGTTTGGAGGAGGAAGAACAAGGCCTATGAAGAAAAGAACACCTTGCCTACTGTGAAGCATGGCGGGGGGGTCAATCATGCTTTGGGGCTGTTTTGCTTCTACAGGTACAGGGAAGCTTCAGCGTGTGCAAGGTACCATGAATTCTCTTCAGTACCAGGAGATATTGGATGAAAATGTGATGCAGTCCGTCACAAACCTGAGGCTTGGGAGACGTTGGACCTTTCAACAGGACAATGATCCCAAGCATACCTCCAAGTCCACTAGAGCATGGTTGCAGATTAAAGGCTGGAACATTTTGAAGTGTCCATCGCAGTCACCAGACTTAAATCCGATTGAGAACCTCTGGTGGGACTTAAAGAAAGCAGTTGCAGCGCGCAAGCCTAAGAATGTGACTGAACTGGAGGCTTTTGCCCATGAAGAATGGGCGAAGATACCCGTAGATCGCTGCAAGACACTTGTGTCAAGCTATGCTTCACGTTTAAAAGCTGTTATAACTGGAAAAGGATGTTGTACTAAGTACTAAGATTGAATGTCACTTGGGGGTTGAATAAAACTGATAATGATGTGAACACAGAAAAGACATTTGTGGTTATTTCATTATAAATGTTATGTTATTTTTGTCTGACTTACAAGTGCCTCTTTGATTAAATTAAATTAAACAAGATGACTGAAATGATCAAAATCAATGTCAAACTGGCCAAAACACTCAATTTCAGTGGGGGTTGAATAATTTTGAACACAACTGTATATTGAAGAAATCGCATATGGGCTTTTTTATTTGCTTTTTCATAAGCTTTAACAATTTATATATGGTACTATGAGAAATATATTGAAAGTATGAATAAACCGCATATGCGTTTCTTTACAAGTCCCTAAACTTATATAGGGCATTGAAGTCGAACTGTTTATGAAATACTCCTTGTATAAGAATCTAAATTACACATTCTAAACTGAAATCCATATCCATGTGTTCTGATTCCCTCGCTGTCCCAACGTGCAAAGCTCTAATTATGGACGATATAAAAAGAACATCTAGCCATCACTGTCTACACCACTGAGGAAGGGGTCCCTTTACCCCGAAACGCGTATGGTAATGACAGTGAGGGATTATTAAGAAGAAGCATCTACAATCGCATATCCACATTTGTAGTTAAAGCCATGGATCAATACCATCCACGCTAAAGACATTTGAAAACCCCGCCCGGAATTACAAGTCATCTGACCTGCCCAGCAAACCACGTGGGATGCCACACAGGTCCTGGAAGGTCAGAGTGGTGAAAGCAAGCGGCACCGCTATATCGAATATCCAGGAGCGTGGGGAACTTTACACATAAACTCTACCTACAGGTCCTTGAAGCTCACAGCAGAGCACTACACTTAACAACTTGGTGCACAAGCGGACAGGAGCGGTAAACTACCTTGTACAAAGTACAACACTTAAATACTGCTACAATTTGTGGATATATCAATGACTTTTTCATAAACTGGGTAATTTATAGCTACAAGTGTCTCTGGACTATAGCGCTTGGGGCCATTCACTAACAGGGGTTAAATAGCCCCTCTCAGGGTTTTAGTGCCATAGAGTTTTATCCAGGTTTTAATATAATTGTTTTTAATGTATATGATTTATGCAACATGGTAAATAATTTTGAGTGTGATATAAAATTTACCTGATACAATCCAACTTGTCTACTGTGTAAACTACTCATGCTGTTTTCACCTCACGACTCTGTGACTGGGCCACTTCATTGACTCTTTATGCTGTTGCCACCCTCACCACTCTGTACCTTGGCAACTTTTTTGAGGTCTCATGCTGTTGCCACCATCACTACTGTGTCACTTGGCCTGTGTTTTTACTCCTTATGCTGTTGCCACCTCAACTCTCGGTCACTGGGTTACTGTGGAGATGCTTTATGCTGTTGCCACCTAACCACTCTGTCACTGGGTGACTCTGTTAACTCCTCATGCTGTTTCCACCTCACCACTCTGTGAATTGGCCACTGTTTTGAATCCTTATGCTGTTGCCATCTTACCACTCGGTTACTGGGCCATTTTTTTTTTTACTCCCAATGCTGTTGCCACCCTCACCACTCTGTCACTGGGCAACTGTGATGACCCCTTATGCTGTTTCCACCTCCCAACTCTTTCACTGAGCCACTGTGTTGACTCGTCATGCTGTTGCCACCTCACTACTCTGTTATAGGGCCACTATGTTGACTCCCAATTCTGTTTCCACCCTCACCACTTTGTCACTGGGCCACTGTGATGACCCCTCATGCTGTCGCCACCTCACAACACTGTAACTTGGCCACTGTATTAAATTTGAATGCTGTTGCCACTTCACCATTTGTCACTGGGCCTCTGTGTTGACTCCTCATGCTGTTGCCACCTCACCACTCTGCCATTGGGCCACTGTGTTGACTCCTTATGCTGTTGCAACCCTCTTCACTGTGACTGGGCCACTGTGCTGACTTCTCATTTTGTTCCCACTACCCCACTCTGTTACTGGGCCTCTCTGTTGACTGCTCATGCTGCTTTCACTTCAGTACTCTGTTACTGGGCCACTGTCTTGTCTCATCATGCTGTTGCCACTTCACCATTCTTTGATTGGGCTACTGTGTAAACTACTCATGCTGTTTTCACCTCACGACTCTGTGACTGGGCCACTTCGTTGACTCCTTATGCTGTTGCCACCCTCACCACTCTGTACCTTGGCAACTTTGTTGACGTCTCATGCTGTTGCCACCATCACTACTGTGTCACTGGGCCTGTGTTTTTACTCCTTATGCTGTTGCCACCTCAACTCTCGGTCATTGGGTTACTGTGGAGATGCTTTATGCTGTTGCCACCTAACCACTCTGTCACTGGGTGACTCTGTTAACTCCTCATGCTGTTTCCACCTCACCACTCTGTGAATTGGCCACTGTTTTGAATCCTTATGCTGTTGCCATCTTACCACTCTGTTACTGTGCCATTTCTTTGGACTCCCAATGCTTTGTCTTTTTGCTGATGACACAAAGATATGTAACAGGGTTGATGTTCCTGGAGGGAAACGCCAAATGGAAAAGGATTTAGGAAAACTAGAAGAATGGTCAGAACTCTGGAAACTGAAATTTAATGTGGATAAGTGCAAGATAATGCACCTGGGGTGTAAAAACCCAAGGGCAGAATATAGAATATTTGACACAGTCCTGACCTCAGTATCTGTGGAAAGGGATTTAGGAGTAATTATTTCAGAAGACTTAAAGGTGGGAAGACAATGTAATAGAGCAGCACGAAATGCCAGCAGAATGCTTGGATGTATAGGGAGAGGTATAAGCAGTAGAAAGAGTGAAGTGCTCATGCCGCTGTACAGAACACTGGTGAGACCTCACTTGGAGTATTGTGCGCAGTACTGGAGGCCATATCTCCAGAAGGATATAGATACTCTAGAGAGAGTTCAGAGAAGAGCTACTAAACTAGTACATGGATTGCAGGATAAAACTTACCAGGAAAGGTTAAAGGACCTTAATATGTATAGCTTGGAAGAAAGAAGAGACAGAGGGGATATGATAGAAACTTTTAAATACATAAAGGGAATCAACTCGGTAAAGGAAGAGAGCATATTTAAAAGAAGAAAAACTACCACAAGAGGACACAGTTTTAAATTAGAGGGGCAAAGGTTTAAAAGTAATATAAGGAAGTATTACTTTACTGAGAGAGTAGTGGATGCATGGAATAGCCTTCCTGCAGAAGTGGTAGCTGCAAATACAGTGAAGGGGTTTAAGCATGCATGGGATAGGCATAAGGCCATCCTTCATATAAGATAGGGCCGGGGGCTATCCATAGTATTCAGTATATTGGGCAGACTAGATGGGCCAAATGGTTCTTATCTGCCGACACATTCTATGTTTCTATGTTTCTATGTTGCCACCCTCATCACTCTGTCAGTGGGCCATTCTGTTGACTTTTAATGCTTTGGCAACCCTCACAACTCTGTCACTGGGCTGACGAAGCCAATCAGCAAAACACGTTGGGTAAGTGAGTGGCACTGGGATGGTTTGTGCTGGCTTATGAGATACATAGTTGGGTGGATTCTGGTATCTGTGGTCGGATATGCGCTTGCACTTTACATAACATGAATTTAGTTCTTTGTATGTATGGGCCCCTGCATCGCTGAATTTAATAGTATATGTCTTTGCATTTTGGCACAAATGCATTTGCACTTTATTTAATATGAATTGAATGTTTCTCTATGTATGGGCTCATACATAGTATATTTAAACAGTATTTATCTTTGTGCCTTGGCACTTATATATATTAGACTTTCTATACTAATACTTGCGTTTCTGACTTAATATATTCAAGTAATTGATACTTATCGGTTATGGTTAATGGACCCATTTTACAACTAGGCATTTGATTACACATATTATAGAGTTTGTTACCTCTTTACGATATGTATGCTACACTGTTGATACCAAGGCTATGTACCTGCTTTATGCTATGTCATCAATAGAGAAATCGGTCATTGATATACACAGAGTAAGAAATTTTGCCAGCTCCCTTTCCAGTTGTCCCTCCTTCATGTACTGTGTGGATTTCAATATGTTTTTTTTTTTAAAATAGGATATTTTTATGTGGTATCAATAAAGATACATATTTTTAGCTACATTTTGTTGTGAATATTGTATGTACTGGGTATACACTTATTGCTAATAGGTGCTGCTCTATAACTTGCTGTCTGCAGATTGCACTGCATTTTGTGATGACAAAATGTAGAGGCAGAGGCGTCTACATAACTTTGGCGTCTTCCAGCAGGCCGTGCGACAGACTAAAATCTACATTAGCTCTCTTGTTGGCGTGAATTTAATCCATTTTCTGCACCAAAAAAAAAACTGGCAAAAAATTTTGAATGAGACAAACTTGCCAGCTCGCCCTTTTCCCCGTCAACGCCCTCTTTTCTTGACCTGTTGAAAAGTGGTGCGAGTGGGGAAGTGTCACAGATTTCGCTGCAAAATGGCCTGCAACAAAATCTGCGACTGATGTACGCCCACAAAAGTGGTGTATATCAGTTCATAAATGAGCTACATAAAACTTAGTGGTGGTATGGCAGTTTTTTAAAGTTAACCAGTAAGTTACCGTATATGTACCTCAAATTTGGTGCCATTAAAAACTACAACTTGTCCTGCAAAAAACAAGCTCTCATACAGCTACAGAAAAATAAAAAGGTTATAGCACTTGAAATGCGACAATCAAAAATGAAAAAAAATGCTTGGTCAGTATGGACCAAATGCATACAGGAGGAATGGGTTACATTTGCACACTATACTTACATTTTCATATAAAGCTTGAAGAGTTTCCAAATCAACCACGGAATAGTCCATTTTCAAAACCGCTACATAAATAAAAAATAAAAATAAAATGTCATTGTGTCTGTATTGCAAAGGTTTGTCAAACAGTTAACATCTACATATAGCAATACAATTTTATAGGTTATATTTTACAGAATGAAGAGTTCAACTGTTTGAGTTTTGTTTGTTGTGCTTTTTTCATTTTTATTTTTGAAAATTTTACAAACCAGAAAAGCACAAATATTAACAAAAGTCTGTTTTGGTTGTTTTAAAGTACGGTAGTTTCAAATATATACTCCATACTCCCTTTCTAACAGATACAATTAGAGCATCAGGGACAGAGAATGGAAATTCTCATAGGTTGCACTTATCTTTAAAGGAGTTGTCCCATGACAAGCACTTATTCCCTATCCCTTCTGCTCCTTCATGTCACTGGATTTCATAGCTGAACAACCTACAAATGTTTTAGCCCCATAAATATTTTCTACTAAATTCAGTTACATTTCTGCAGAGCTCCTAATGCTATTGAATTTCTTGCCTTTGAACCTAGTTCAATCTAGTGCTATAAAATAAAGGAAAAAAGTGCTAAATAAGACTGTTCACTGTCCCCCAACATTTTTTTTGTGACCCTTTAGGGGACATATTATGTAGCAGAAATATATGAAAAATTACATACTACATCAAAGAAAAACACCCACAGCAACCAAAATCGTCGCCATTATCGCCCCATTCACATGAAACTATACATATTATATATAGGGATGAGCGAAACAACTTCAGATGTCTTATTCGAAGTCAATTTGCATAAAACTTTGTTGTAATACTGTACTGAGTGGGAGCTCCATACAGTATTAGAATGTATAGGCTACGATAAGCCCGCTCCGTACAGTATTACAACAAAGTTTTATGTGAATCGACTTCTGATGAAGCATCCAAAGTGAATTAGCTCATCCCTAATTATATACTATAACTGCAATTGTTATATACTCTCTAAAATATACAATGCAACAGCACTCTGCAAACCAAATAAAGTACAATAATGCCAAAATAATAGAAAGTATTCTGGTGCTAATGCTACGCTAATAAATTTGGCAAATCATTTTGTACAAATTTATTTAGGCCCGTCTGCCAAACGTCAAGGCAATCTCAGTAAGACGGGAACCTAACACTAAATACCACATTAACTAGTTCCATACTGGCCTCCATTACATTCAGGGAATGCAGGTTCCAAATGCATGCCAAGCCCACATTATATTATGTCTCTTATGGTGCCAAAATGGTCTATTGGTATATTGATGGGATGCAGGCTCCACATGCATGCTGAACCCACACTATATGATACCTCTTTGATGCCGGCCTCCGTTAGGTTCAAGGAATGCAGGTTCCACTAGCATGCTGAGTTTACTCTGAATTCCACCATTCCTGGTGCCAAATGGCTACCAATACATACAGGGAGAGCAGGCTTCAGCTTTATGGCTATACTAATTAAAATAAGCCTATAGGGAAGACAGGTTGATCAGGAGTGAACGACCAACAGAGTCAGCCACACCTGCAATACAAACTGCAAAGAAAAATTGGGGGTCAGTCAGCACATCCAGCGCGCAGGTGCGGACTGTCATGGCTGAAAGCACAAAGGCAAAAAAATATACAATGCAACAGCACTCTGAAAACCAAATAAAGTACAATAATGGCAAAATAATAGAAAGTACTCTGGTGCTAATTAGTGATGTCGCGAACATAAAATCTTCCGTTCGCGAACGCCGAACGTGAATTTCTGCAAATGTTCGCGAACGGGCGAACCGGGCGAACCGCCATAGACTTCAATAGGCAGGCAAATTTTAAAACCCACAGGGACTCTTTCTAGCCACAGTAGTGATGGAAAAGTTGTTTCAAGGGGACTAACACCTGGACTGTGGCATGCCGGAGGGGGATCCATGGCAAAACTCCCATGGAAAATTATGTAGTTGACGCAGAGTTGGATTTTAATCCATAAAGGGCATAAATCACCTAACAATCCAATTTTTTTTTGAACAACGTGGTTTAAAACATCCAGTGTTTTAAACCACTGTCTTTACTGACAGGGAATGTCCCACAGGATTGGCGCATGGCAAATGTGGTGCCAAAATTCAAAAAGGGTCCAAAAACAGAGCCTGGAAACTATAGGCCGGTAAGTTTAACATCTGTTGTGGGTAAACTGTTTGAAGGTTTTCTGAGAGATGCTATGTTAGAGCATCTTAATGGAAATAAGCAAATAACGCCATATCAGCATGGTATCGTGAGGGATCGGTCAGGTCAAACTAATTTAATCAGTTTCTATGAGGAGGTAAGTTCTAGACTTGACAGCGGCGAATCAATGGATGTCGTGTATCTGGACTTCTCCAAAGCATTTGACACTGTACCGCATAAAAGGTTAGTATATAAAATGAGAATGCTCGGACTCGGAGAAAACGTCTGTAAGTGGGTAAGTAACTGGCTCAATGATAGAAAACAGAGGGTGGTTATTAACGGTACATACTCAGATTGGGTCACTGTCACTAGTGGAGTACCTCAGGGGTCAGTATTGGGCCCTATTCTCTTCAATATATTTATTAATGATCTTGTAGAAGGCTTGCATAGTAAAATATAAATTTTCGCAGATGACACTAAACTATGTAAAGTAATTAACACTGAAGAGGACAGTATACTACTACAGAGGGATCTGGATAGATTGGATGCTTGGGCAGATAAGTGGCAGATGAGGTTTAACACTGACAAATGTAAAGTTATGCACATGGGAAGGAATAATGCAAGTCACCCATACATACTAAATGGTAACACTCGGTAACACTGACATGGAAAAGGATCTAGGAATTTTAATAAACAGCAAACTAAGCTGCAAAAAACAGTGTCAGGCAGCTGCTGCCAAGGCCAATAAGATAATGGGTTGCATCAAAAGGGGCATAGATGCCCGTGATGAGAACATATTCCGACTACTTTACAAATCACTGGTCAGACCACACATGGAGTACTGTGTACAGTTCTGGGCTCCTGTGAACAAGGCAGACATAGCAGAGCTGGAGAGGGTCCAGAGGAGGGCAACTAAAGTAATAACTGGAATGGGGCAACTACAGTACCCTGAAAGATTATCAAAATTAGGGCTATTCACGTTAGAAAAAAGACGACTGAGGGGAGATCTAATTACTATGTATAAATATATCAGGGGGCAGTACAGAGATCTATCCCATCATCTATTTATCCCCAGGACTGTGACTGTGACAAGGGGACATCCTCTGCGTCTGGAGGAAAGAAGGTTTGTACACAAACATAGAAAAGGGTTCTTTACGGTAAGAGCAGTGAGACTATGGAACTCTCTGCCTGAGGAGGTGGTGATGGTTAGTACAATAAAGGAATTCAAGAGGGGCCTGGATGTATTTCTGGAGTGTAATAATATTACAGGCTATAGCTACTAGAGAGGGGTCGTTGATCCAGGGAGTTATTCTGATTGCCTGATTGGAGTCGGGAAGGAATTTTTTATTCCCCTAAAGTGAGGAAAATTGGCTTCTACCTCACAGGGTTTTTTTTTGCCTTCCTCTGGATCAACTTGCAGGATGACAGGCCGAACTGGATGGACAAATGTCTTTTTTCGGCCTTATGTACTATGTTACTATGTTAGTGTGTGTATACGATCAGGTATGATGTTGTATCGATCAGGTAGTGTAAGGGTTACGCCCGCTTCACAGACATTGACAGACCAAACTCCCCTTTTAATGCACCGCAAACAACCGCAAACAGTCCATTTGCCCAACCGCAAACTCCCCATTTGTTCAAGGTTGGATACCAAGTTAGCCATGTCCCGTTGATGTAATTGAAGGTTTTTTCCTCCACCCAGCCACGTACAACACCAATGGTCCCCGAAAGGTGAATTGAATAGATTTTTCGAACGGGGAGATGGTTAAAAAAAACGCTGGCTCCCTCCCCTTTGTTTAAATCCACGCCACGGTCACTGTGTCTGTGCCGTGCAATTTACTGCCCCACCCGATATGAGTGGTATTTTCTGTAGTTCTCTCTTCTCATCAGTTTAATCCCTGTTATGTCCCCAATCTGGGGTCAATTTATTAAATAGATTTTTCGAAGGGGGAGATGGTTAAAAAAATGCTGGCTCCCTCCCCTTTGTTTAAATCCACGCCACGGTCACTGCGTCTGCGCCGTGCAATTTACTGCCCCACCCGATATGAGTGGTATTTTCTGTAGTTCTCTCTTCTCATCAGTTTAATCCCTGTTACGTCCCCAATCTGGGGTCCATTTATTAAATGGATTTTTCGAACGGGGGGGGTTGGTTAAAAAAATGCTGGCTCCCTCCCCTTTGTTTGAATCCACACCACGGTCACTGCGTCTGCGCCGTGCAATTTACTGTCACACCCAATATGAGTGCTATTTTTTGTTGTACTATTCTCATCAGTTTAATCCCTGTTACGTCCCATATCAGGGTGGGATTGCCTTTTGTGAAAAAAAATTTAGGCCGGGTACCTTCGACTGCCATCACAGTGACCAAACTCTGATACACCAAAATTAATTGATTTTAGGAACCGGGACATGGAAAAAGCAGCTTGGTCAGTCCTCTTACTCCCAAGTTGGGGCACTGCGAGTGCACGGAGCAATGTGCTGTGACACCCTATATGAGTGGTGTCTTAACTAGTACTATTCCTATCAGTTTAATCCCTGTTACGTCCCCTATCTAGGGACGTGTGTCGAATTGATTAACCATTGTCAAATTAACGAACCATTACGACATCCTGGAATAATTTAGTTCTGAGCTTTGTACTTGCTTTGTATTGGAATTGATGGGGATTTTTTAAATTGTCTGCATTATTTCTAATAAACTATTAAGAGACTTTATTATGATTTTTTTATTTTATGTATTAAAAACCCACCCATACAACTTAAAAAAAATATATAAAAAAATGTATGTTTTTTCTATGAAAAATTATCCAGCCGATCGCTTTTGGTCTGATCATAATGAAGCAACGGCCTTATCATCTGGGGTGTGGCAACATTGCCAACACACTCATAGAGGTGGTGATCGCTTCATTGTGATACGTAAGCCTCTTCACCACAACAAGGTAACGATCACGAAGGGGAATTGACACTTGTATGTGCCTTTTTTTTGTTTTGTTTTTGCAGCCACAGTGCAGCACCAGAGGCCAGAAAAATTAGGCATGTACACATGCCTGAAAAATAATGTTATTGTTGCAGCCGCTGTTGGAAAAATGGATGTTTTCAAGGCAGAAAGGTGACTAAAACATTGCGGCTTGAACCCTAGTTGGTGGCGGAGAATTCACGAAAGTCATCCGGTATGCAGACATTAAATACAGCAGCGTGGGGACCATTTTGAGGCCAAGGCATGTCATCAGGCCCTTTGTTAGTCAAACGTATCCCCCACTGTCAGTCCCTTCGGGATCCATGCCTCATTCATCTTAATGAAGGTGAGGTAATCAACACTTTTTTGACCGAGGCAACTTCTTTTGTCAGTGACAATGCCTCCTGCTGCACTGAAGGTCCTTTCTGACAGGGCACTTGAAGCGGGGCAGGCTAGAAATTCTATCGCAAACTGGGATAGCTCAGGCCACAGGTCAAGCCTGCACACACAGTAGTCAAGGGGTTCATCGCTCCTCAGAGTGTCGATATCTGCAGTTAAGGTGAGGTAGTCTGCTACCTGTCGGTCGAGTCATTCTCTAAGGCTGGATCCCGAAGGGTTGTGGCGATGTGTAGGACTGAAAAAGCTCTGCATGTCCTCCATCAACAACACATCTGTAAAGCGTCCTGTCCTTGCCGCCGTGGTCGTGGTAGGAGGAGGATTACTTTCACCTCTTCCCTTGTTAGATTCCCATTGTGCTGTGACATCCCCCTTATAAGCTGTGTAAAGCATATTTTTTAGTTTTGTTTTGAACTGCTGCATCCTTTCTGACTTTCGGTAAGTTGGTAACATTTCCGCCACTTTCTGCTTATACCGGGGGTCTAGTAGCGTGGCCACCCAGTACAGGTCGTTCTCCTTCATCTTTTTTTATACGAGGGTCCCTCAACAGACATGACAGCATGAAAGACCCCATTTGCACAAGGTTGGATGCTGAGCTACTCATTTCCCGTTCCTCGTCCTCACTGATGTCATTGACGGTCTGTTCTTCACCCCAGCCACGTACAACACCACGGGTCCCAGATAGGTGACAACAACGAGCACCCTGGGATTCCTGCTGTGGTTGGTCTTCCTCCTCTTTAAAGCCACATTCCTCCTCTGACTCCTCTTCCTCACACTCCTCTTCCAGCGTTGCCGCAGGTCCAGCAAGCGATGATGACAAGGCTGTTTCTGGTGGTGATGGTGACCACAACTCTTCCTCTTCACGCTCATCTACAGCCTGATCCAGCACTCTTCGCAGGGCACGCTCCAGGAAGAAAACAAATGGGATGAGGTCGCTGATGGTGCCTTTGGTGCGACTGACTAGGTTTGTCACCTCCTCAAAAGGACGCATGAGCCTACAGGCATTGCGCATGAGCGTCCAGTAACGTGGCAAAAAAATTCCCAGCTCCGCAGAGGCTGTCCTAGCACCCCGGTCATACAAATACTCGTTGACGGCTTTTTCTTGTTGGAGCAGGCGGTCGAATACTAGGAGTGTTGAATTCCAACGTGTCGGGCTGTCGCAAATCAAGCGCCTCACTGGCATGTTGTTTCGGCGCTGAATACTTAGACACAAAGCGTTGTACGATGAGATTCAACACATGTGCCATGCACGGCACATGTGTCAACTTGCCCAAATTCAATGCCGCCAACAAATTGCTTCCATTGTCACACACCACTTTGCCGATCTCCAGTTGGTGCGGGGTCAGCCACTGATCCACCTGTACGTTCAATCACTGAGTAGAGGTTTGGGATTGCCTTTTTTGAAAAAAAATTTTGTCCGGGTACCTTCCACTGTAGTGTCCCAATAGCGACAAATTTTTTGAAGGCCTCAGACTCCACCAGCTGGTATGGTAAAAGCTGGCGGGCTAAGAGTTCTGTCAAGCCAGCTGTCAGACGCCGGGCAAGGGGGTGACTCTGGGACATTGGCTTCCTACGCTCAAACATTTCCTTTACAGACACCTGACTGTGGGCAGATGAGATGGAACTGCTGAAGGTGAGAGGCGGAGTGGCGGGTGGTTGAGAGGGGGCAAGGAGGACAGCAGTGGTTGACGTGGCTGAAGATGCTGGACCAGGAGAAGGATGGTGGCTTTGAGGTTGTGTGCTGCTTCTACTCGTCATCATGTGTTGATCCCATAGGCGTTTGTGATGTGCGATCATGTGCCTTCGCAAAGCAGTTGTACCTAGGTGGGTGTTGGATTTCCCATGACTCAGTTTCTTTTGGCACAAGTTGCAAATGGCATCGCTGTTGTCAGAGGCAGACACACAAAAAAAATGCCACACTGCTGAGCTTTGCAATGACGGCATTCTGGTGGTAACAGCAGCATGTGTTGATTGGCGTGCTGTCTGGCTGACCCCGGGTGCCGATACATGCTGTCTGACTGTACCACTAGCTCCTTGCGACGACCTCCCCCTGCTTCCAACTCGTCTCCTCCTTCTCTCTGTCTCCCCTTCTGAACTTTCCTCCTCTTCTTCTTCTCTTCGAACAGGCACCCACGTGGCATCCATGGACACATCGTCATCATCAACCACTTCACTTGTATCTGACACCTCAGCAAAGGAAGCAGCAGCGGGTACATCATCATCATCATCATCACACTGTACGTCCATGTGTGTAATGCTGCCTGACTGAGACATATCCCTGTTATCTCCATCCTCTGGCAATAATGGTTGTGCATCACTAATTTCATCCAAATGATGTGTAAATAACTCCTGTGAGGGTTCAAGTGAAGCGGCTGTGGTGGCTGTGGTGGTAGTGGTGGTGGTGGCGGCGGGCGGGGGAGTGGTAACTTGAGAGCAGGTGACCAAAGCTGAGCTGGAGGAGGATGGTGCGTCAAGGTTCTTAGCGGAAGCTGTTGAAGATTGGGTGTCCTGTGTAAGCCAGTCAACTATTTTTTCTGAATTTTTGGGGTTCAGGGTACGTGGCCTCTGAACACTGGGCATTATTCCAGGGCCAGTGGAAATCACAGCACCACAAACACGACGGCCCCTGCGGCGTGGCCTGCCTCTGCCTGTCATTTTTATTAGATAAGTGTTACTATGCATGCAAGGTACTGTGCCACCCTATATAAGTGGTGGGCAGTGGGCACAGTACAGTCTGTGTGGGCCTGACACACACTGGCTTGCAACTGTGATTATATCACAGAAAAATATTAAATATAATTTTTTTTTATCTGCGAGGTATTTTCTGTCACACCCTGTATGAATGGTGTGCACACAGTACTGTCTGTGACTGAGCCTGCAGCCTCTCACACACGGGCAGGCAACTGCAATATATGTATATATAAAATAAAATAAAAAAAGCAGACTGATGTACCAGCCCTAAAAAGGGCTTTTTGTGGTGCTGTCAGGACGCTGTCCTTACAGCAGATGAGTCTGTGGACACAGAACACTGCCCTAGCTAACGCTTTCCCTATTGAATCAGAAGCAGCAGCAGCAGCACTGTCCCTCCTCTCACACACGGGCAGGCAACTGCAATATATGTATATATAAAAAAAGCAGACTGATGTACCAGCCCTGAAAAGGGCTTTTTGGGGTGCTGTCAGGACGCTGTCCTTACAGCAGATGAGTCTGTGGACACAGAACAATTTCCTAGCTAATGCTTTCCCTATTGAATCAGCAGCAGCAGCACTGTCCCTCCTCTCACTGAGAATGCAGATTCCAAATGAATCTAAAATGGATGCTGTCCAAGAGGTGGGAGGGTCTGGGAGGGAGGGTCTGCTGCTGATTGGCTGGAATTTGTCTGCTGACTGTGAGGTACAGGGTCAAAGTTTACTCAATGATGATGTATAGGGGGCGGACCGAACATCGCATATGTTCACCCGCCGCAGCGAACGCGAACAAGCTATGTTCGCCGGGAACTATTCGCCGGCGAACTATTCGGGCCATCTCTACTGGTGGCATGTTAATGGGCAGAGCTTGGGATCTAGTGTTATTAATCTTATAGTAGGAGAGGGATCCATAATGTGAAATCATCTTTAGGGCAGTTTCTAGTGACTTAATGGGATCAGTTAACGTGAGGATGATATCATCCGCATAAAGTGTGATTTTATGGGATCTTCCCCCTATCTCCACCAGCTATTAGAGGGGAAATTCTTATAGTCTGTGCTAAAGGTTCCAATGCTAGGATAAACAATAAAGGTGATAAGGGGCATCCCTGCCTGGATCCATTAGTGATTCAAAGGAGTCAGATAGTACTCCATTGACCCACACTTTTGCGGATGGAGAAGAATAAAAGGCAATGGATGGCTTGTAGTATTTGTCCACAGAAGCCCATGTGGCGGAGTGTCGAAAATGCGTAATCCCAATGCAGGCGATCAAACGCTTTTTCTGCATCTAATGTAATCGCCAGCATTGGGAGATCACGCACCTCAACATAGTTAAATAAGTCCACAATCCGCCTGGTGTTTTTCGATGCTTGTCGACCAGTCACAAATCCTGTTTGGTCAGGGTGGATCAGTAAAGGGAGGAGTGGAGCTAACCTATTAGCGATGGCTTTGGCAAAGATTTTTATGTCAGAGTTAAGCAGTGAGATAGGCCGGAAGTTTTGGGGTGTGTCAGGTGTCTTGCCCGGTTTTGGGATAGTGACTATTAGTGCTTCCAGCATGTCTGGGGGGAAGGATTGTCCCTCCTGTAACGTGTTGAACATTCCCAGCATGTATGGAGCAAGGATATGTTGGAAGTGACGGAAATACTCATTAGAGAGTCCATCAGGGCCTGGAGATTTGCTTATAGGGAGTGTTGTAATTACTTTTTTGATTTCAGAGATTGAAAATGGTGCATTGAGTGACTGTAATTGTGTCTGGGAAAGAGTAGGAAGGGATGCTTGTGAGAGGAACTCTTCTACCAAGGTGGAGTAATTTTCGGGCAGCACCTTTTAGGTTGTAGAGTGTCTGATAGTATGTTTTAAATTGGTTGGCGATATCTCTGGGATCTATTAGTTTCGCCCTAGTTATGGGATGTAACAGATGTGATATCTTAGACTTTGACTGTTGGGCTTTTAGTTGTTGTGCTAGAAGTCTGCCCACTTTGTTTCCTTGGGAATAGAATTTAGATTGGAGCTTTAGAAGGGATTTGTGGTAGTTTTGGAGTAACAGGCTGCTAAGCTTGTTTCGAGCGGTTCTAAGTTCATTGGAACCCTGAAGGGTTGGGGAGGGCTTGTTTATTGCCTCTAGGTTAGCAATGTGTTCTATGGTTTGTGTAATGTCTCGTTCTCTGAGTTTCTTTACCGTGGAGTTCATTTTAATCAGAGATCCCCTTATGAACGCTTTATGGGCCTGCCATAAGACGAATTTGTTCGAAACTGAACCACTGTTAAAATGAAAGTATTCATTCAAATGTGTGGACAGTTCCAAAACATGCTTCGGGTTATTATAGAGAAATGCGTTATTCCTCCAGATAGGGGCTCTGGGAGATTGAAACTGTTCCTCCAGGGTGATAGTAATCGGGGCGTGGTCTGACCATTTAATAAGGCCAATATCCATGGAAAGTGTATGAAGTAGGGAGGAGTGGTCAACCATAAACATGTCTATCCTCGAGTATGTCATATGTATTGGGGAGAAAAAGGTAAAGTCCCTCTCCAGGCTATGTTGAGCTCTCCATATGTCAGTAAGGCCTTCGGAGTATAAAAAGGAAGCAACCCCTGTGTCCAATCTCCTCGTAGGGGAAGTGGAGTCTATTGTGGGTTGTAAAACGGTATTGAAATCCCCGCAGAGGATTACCTTCACCTGTTTGAGCTTATTCACATTGCGCATTAGTTTGTGTAAAAAAGTAAATTGGCGGGAGTTAGGGGCGTATAAGTTAACTAGTGTATATGTAATGTTATTGATGGAGCAAACTAGAATAATGTAACAACCTTTTGGGTCAATTTTGGTCTTGATGGGAGTGTAGGCAACAGTGTTTTTGACCGCGATCAGGGTACCTCTCTTTTTCCTAACACAGTGCGAATGCAGGATATTAGGAAACAGTCGGTGGTGTACTCTATCGGCGTCTGCTTGCAGTAAGTGGGTTTCCTGTATACACAAAATATCAACATTAGCCGTTAAGGCTTTTAACATTAAGGGACATAATCTTGAGACCCATGATGTTAAAAGGAGTTAGTTATGTTAGCCTCTAAAAAGGTGGAGAGAACACAGTAATGAAATACAATTTCAATATGTCAAAGGTTACCAGTACTTAAGACTATATAATAGGTAAAAAAGGGAGGAAAGAGGGGGGGGGGGTGGGAGAAGCAACAAATAAGACAAGTATGACGGGGATAGCCATCTAAATCTCAGTAGGTAATGGACAAGATGGTGGAAACCGTCTGGGTATGGGTAGGGCGAGAGTTCAGTGCTAGAGTTGAAATGAACCGAACAGGTGAGTGGTATCAGAGGGCCTGCACCGGATCTTCTGAAGTGCATTCAGGACGCCCAAGTAGGATATCACAGAAAGTCCTAGCTGGATAGGAGTAATCAGAATGTCCCCCATGCGGAAGTCCTGAATTATAGGTTGTCATCGGTAGGGGACAAATCCAGGGCTTCAGCCCTCCGATGCTTGTGGAGCAATGAAGGCCATGGAGGTGGGGTCAGCTTCTGGTTTACTTGAGGGCAACGGAATTTGCGACAGCTGAAGTAGATGTTTCCCTTCTTCTAGGGTCTTGATGGCATGTGTTTGCCCATTTTTCCAGACAAGAATCTTCAGGGGGTAACCCCATTTATAGGGGAAATCATTGTCACGGAGGGCCGACCAGCTGCAGGACCAGCTGCCTCGATTCCCTTACCCACAGCTAATGGCGGCACACTCTGGGAGCAAACCGCAGCTGAGTGAGTACACTGTACACAATTGTGTCACCCCTGATCCCTTCCAACTGCTCCCCACTTCTGATAAGCCAGTCACTGAGGACACCCTTAAAAATATGCTGCTGGCCCTGAAATCTTCTCTGCAGACAGATATTGCAGGGTTAATTAACCCTCTCTCTGCTAGGCTGCACGAAACAAGACCCCATTGCCTGCTCCATACCAGAAAATTAAACTTTTCACGGACCTGTCTATGGTCACCCTCCGTCGACGCAGAGCACTCCTGCCCATCACGGAGTAGGAATAGAGGTTTTCCATATACCTGCGTCCACAGAAAATAGGGATAGAGGTTTTCCATATACCTGCGTCCACAGAATTACTGCTTAATGGTAAAATACTCGCTTCAACTAACAACTGATTGAGACATTCCATATATCAGCTTCCACAAAATAGTGATAGAGGTTTTCCATATAACTCTGTCCACAAAATTACTGCTTGAGGGTTATATACCAGCTTAAACTAACAAGTGATTGAAGCCTGCCATATATCAGCTTCCACAAAATAGTGAAAGAGGTTTTTCACATGCCTACGTACAAAAAAATACTGATTGAGTGTGATTTACCAGCTTCAACTAACAACTGATTAAAGCCTGCGATATATATTAGCTTCCACAAAATACTGATTGAGGGGTTCGATATAACTGCTTCAACTAACAATTGATTGAGGCCTGCCATATATCAGCTTCCACAAAATAGTGATAGACGTTTAACATATAACAACTGTACATCCACAAAATTACTGCTTGAGGGTGATATACCAGCTTCAACTAACAACTGATTGAGCCCTTTCATGTATCAGCTTCCACAAAATAATGATAGTGGTTTTCCACAAAATACTGCTTAAGAGTGATATAACAGCTTCAACTAACAACTGATTAAGGTCTGCCATATATCAGCTACCACAAAATAGTGATAGAGGTTTTGCATTTTTCTGCGTCCACAAAATTACTGCCTGGGGTGATATACCAGCTTCAACTAACATTTGATTGAGGCCTGCCAAAAATCAGCTTCCACAAAATAATGATAGACGTTTACCATATAACAACTGTATGTCCAAAAATTTTCTGCTTGAGGGTGATATACCAGCTTCAACTAACAAGCGATTGAGGCCTTCTATATATCAGCTTCCACAAAATAATGATAGAGGTTTCCCATATACCTGCGTCCACAAAATACAGATTGCGGGTTTAGATATACCTACTTCAACTAACAACTAGGGTTGAGCGAACTTTAGGATTTTTGGACCCCGAACCCGAACCCAAACATTTCAGTAAATCACTGAACAGTCAGTGTGCAATTTAAGCTAGAAATACACCCATCATTTTCTGGGGTTTTAAAAACACACTTTATTTGGCCAAAAAACTGTATTTTCCAGATCTGCAAGTCTTAAATTCAAGTTTAATATATACAGCTTTCATATTCTGTTACCAGAAAAACACTTTTTTTTGGCAATCTACGACATCTGGATTAGTCAGTGTGCAATTTAACCACTTAAGGACCACAGGTTTATACCCCCCTAAAGACCAGGCCCTTTTTTACAAATCGGCACTCCACAACTTTAGCGGTTTATTGCTCGGTCATGCAACTTACCACCCAAATGAATTTTACCTCCTTTTCTTCTCACTAATAGAGCTTTCATTTGGTGGTATTTCATTGCTGCTGACATTTTTACTTTTTTTGTTATTAATTGAAATTTAACGATTTTTTTCAAAAAAATGTCATTTTTCACTTTCAGTTGCAAAATTTTGAAAAAAAAAAAGACATCCATATATAAATTTTTCTCAAAAGATATTGTTCTACATGTCTTTGATAAAAAAAAAAATGTTTGGGTGGAAAAAAAATGGTTTGGGTAAAAGTTATAGCGTTTACAAACTATGGTACAAAAATGTGAATTTCCGCTTTTTGAAGCAGCTCTGACTTTCTGAGCACCTGTCATGTTTCCTGAGGTTCTACAATGCCCAGACAGTAGAAAAACCCCACAAATGACCCCATTTTGGAAAGTAGACACCCTAAGGTATTCGCTGATGGGCATAGTGAGTTCATAGAACTTTTTATTTTTTGTCACAAGTTAGTGGAAAATGATGATTTTTTATTTTATTTTATTTTTTCTTACAAAGTCTCATATTCCACTAACTTGTGACAAAAAATAAAAACTTCTATGAACTCACTATGCCCATCAGCGAATACCTTGGGGTGTCTTCTTTCCAAAATGGGGTCACTTGTGGGGTATTTATACTGCCCTGGCATTCTAGGGGCCCAAATGTGTGGTAAGTAGTTTGAAATCAAAATGTGTAAAAAATGACCGGTGAAATCCGAAAGGTGCTCGTTGGAATGTGGGCCCCTTTGCCCACCTAGGCTGCAAAAAAGTGCCACACATGTGGTATTGCCGTACTCAGGAGAAGTTGGGGAATGTGTTTTGGGGTGTAATTTTACATATACCCATGCTGGGTGAGAGAAATATCTTGGTCAAATGCCAACTTTGTATAAAAAAATGGGAAAAGTTGTCTTTTGCCAAGATATTTCTTTCACCCAGCATGGGTATATGTAAAATGACACCCCAAAACACATTGCCCAACTTCTCCTGAGTACGGAGATACCAGATGTGTGACACTTTTTTGCAGCCTAGGTGGGCAAAGGGGCCCATATTCCAAAGAGCACCTTTCGGATTTTACCGGTCATATTTTACACATTTTGATTTCAAACTTCTTACCACACATTTGGGCCCCTAGAATGCCAGGGCAGTATAACTACCCCACAAGCGACCCCATTTTGGAAAGAAGACCCCCCAAGGTATTCGCTGATGGGCATAGTGAGTTCATGGAAGTTTTTATTTTTTGTCACAAGTTAGTGGAATATGAGACTTTGTAAGAAAAAAAAAAAAAAATCATCATTTTCCACTAACTTGTGACAAAAAATAAAAAATTCTAGGAACTCGCCATGCCCCTCACGGAATACCTTGGGGTGTCTTCTTTCCAAAATGGGGTCACTTGTGGGGTAGTTATACTGCCCTGGCATTCTAGGGTCCCAAATATGTGGTAAGGAGTTTGAAATCAAATTCTGTAAAAAATGGCCAGTGAAATCCGAAAGGTGCTCTTTGGAATGTGGGCCCCTTTGCCCACCTAGGCTGCAAAAAAGTGTCACACATGTGGTATCTCCGTATTCAGGAGAAGTTGGGGAATGTGTTTTGGGGTGTCATTTTACATATACCCATGCTGGGTGAGAGAAATATCTTGGTCAAATGTCAACTTTGTATAAAAAAATGGGAAAAGTTGTCTTTTGCCAAGATATTTCTCTCACCCAGCATGGGTATATGTAAAATGACACCCCAAAACACATTCCCCAACTTCTTCTGAGTACGGAGATACCACATGTGTGACACTTTTTTGCAGCCTAGGTGGGCAAAGGGGCCCATATTCCAAATAGCACCTTTCGGATTTCACCGGTCATTTTTTACACATTTTGATTTCAAACTTCTTACCACACATTTGGGCCCCTAGAATGCCAGGGCAGTATAACTACCCCACAAGTGACTCCATTTTGGAAAGAAGACACCCCAAGGTATTTCGTGATGGGCATAGTGAGTTCATGGAAGTTTTTATTTTTTGACACAAGTTAGTGGAATATGAGACTTTGTAAGGAAAAAAAAAAAAAAAATCATCATTTTCCGCTAACTTGTGACAAAAAATATAAAATTCTAGGAACTCGCCATGCCCCTCACGGAATACCTTGGGGTGTCTTCTTTCCAAAATGGGGTCACTTGTGGGATAGTTATACTGCCCTGGCATTTTCCAGGGGCCCTAATGTGTGGTAAGTAGGTAAATGACCTGTGAAATCCTAAAGGTGCTCTTTGGAATGTGGGCCCCTTTGCCCACCTAGGCTGCAAAAAAGTGTCACACATGTGGTATCGCCGTATTCAAGAGAAGTTGGGCATTGTGTTTTGGGGTGTCTTTTTACATATACTCATGCTGGGTGAGAGAAATATCTCGGCAAAAGACAACTTTTCCCATTTTTTTATACAAAGTTGGCATTTGACCAAGATATTTATCTCACCCAGCATGGGTATATGTAAAATGACACCCCAAAACACATTGCCCAACTTCTCCTGAGTACGGCGATACCAGATGTGTGACACTTTTTTGCAGCCTAGATGCGCAAAGGGGCCCACATTCCTTTTATGAGGGCATTTTTAGACATTTGGATCCCAGACTTCTTCTCATGCTTTAGGGCCCCTAAAATGCCAGGGCAGTATAAATACCCCACATGTGACCCCATTTTGGAAAGAAGACACCCCAAGGTATTTAATGAGGGGCATGGCGAGTTCATAGGAATTTTTTTTTTTTGGCACAAGTTAGCGGAAATTGATTTTTTATTAATTTTTTTCTCACAAAGTCTCCCTTTCCGCTAACTTGGGACAAAAATGTCAATCTTTCATGGACTCAATATGCCCCTCACGGAAAACCTGGGGGTGTCTTCTTTCCGAAATGGGGTCACATGTGTGGTATTTATACTGCCCTGGCATTCTAGGGGCCCTAAAGCGTGAGAAGAAGTCTGGAATATAAATGTCTAAAAATTTTTACGCATTTGGATTCCGTGAGGGGTATGGTGACTTCATGTGAGATTTTATTTTTTGACACAAGTTAGTGGAATATGAGACTTTGTAAGAAAAAAATAATAATTTCCGCTAACTTGGGCCAAAAAAATGTCTGAATGGAGCCTTACAGAGGGGTGATCAATGACGGGGGGTGATCAATGACAGGGGGGTGATCAATGATGGGGGGGTGATCAATGACAGGGGGGTGATCAGGGAGTCTATATGGGGTGATCACCCCCCTGTCATTGATCACCCCCCTATAAGGCTCCATTCAGATGTCTGTATGTGTTTTGCAGATCCGATCCATGTATCCGTGGATCCGTAAAAATCATACGGACATCTGAATGCAGCCTGACAGGGGGGGTGATCAATGACAGGGGGGTGATCAGGGAGTCTATATGGGGTGATCACCCCCCCTGGAAGGCTCCAGGGAGACGCCTGTATGTGTTTTGCGGATCCGATCCATCTATCAGTGGATCCGTAAAAATCATGCGGACGTCTGAATGGAGCTTTACAGGGGGGTGATCAATGACAGGGGGGTAATCAATGACAGGGGGGTGATCAGGGAGTCTATATGGGGTGATCACCACAGTCATTGATCATGCCCCTGTAAGGCTCCATTCAGACGTCCGTATGCGTTTTGCGGATCCGATCCATCTATCAGTGGATCCGTAAAAATCATGCGGACGTCTGAATGGAGCTTTACAGGGGGTTATCAATGACAGGGGGGTAATCAATGACAGGGGGGTGATCAGGGAGTCTATATGGGGTGATCACCACAGTCATTGATCACGCCCCTGTAAGGCTCCATTCAGACGTCCGTATGCGTTTTGCGGATCCGATCCATCTATCTGTGGATCCGTAAAAATCATGCGGACGTCTGAATGGAGCTTTACAGGGGGGTGATCAAAGACAGGGGGGTAATCAATGACAGGGGGGTGATCAGGGAGTCTATATGGGGTGATCACCACAGTCATTGATCACGCCCCTGTAAGGCTCCATTCAGATGTCCGTATGCGTTTTGCGGATCCGATCCATCTATCAGTGGATCCGTAAAAATCATGCGGACATCTGAATGGAGCTTTACAGGGGTGTGATCAATGACAGGGGGGTGATCAGGGAGTCTATATGGGGTGATCAGGGGTGATCAGGGGCTAATAAGGGGTTAATAAGTGACGGGGGGGTGTAGTGTAGTGTAGTGGTGCTTGGTGCTACTTTACTAAGCTACCTGTGTCCTCTGGTGGTTGATCCAAACAAAGGGGACCACCAGAGGACCAGGTAGCAGGTATATTAGACGCTGTTATCAAAACAGCGTCTAATATACCTGTTAGGGGTTAAAAAAATCACATCTCCAGCCTGCCAGCGAACGATCGCCGCTGGCAGGCTGGAGATCAACTCTCTTACCTTCCGTTCCTGTGAGCGCGCGCGCCTGTGTGCGCGCGCGCCTGTGTGCGCGCGTTCACAGGAAATCTCGGCTCACGCGAGATGACGCCAATCGGCGTTAGCGTAGCCTGAGGGAGCCGCTGCGATGACGCCTTTCGGCGTTACAGTTGCGGCAACTGGTTAAGCTAGATATACACCCATCATTTTCTGGGGTTTTAAAAACACACTTTTTGCAAAAAAACTGTATTTTCCAGATCAGCAAGTGTTAAATTCAAGTTTAATATATACAGCTTTCATATTCTGTTACCAAAAAAAGCTATTTTTTGGCAATCTACAACATCTGGATTAGTCACTGTGCAATTTGAGCTAGAAATACAGCCATCATTTTCAGGGGTTTTAAAAACACACTTTTTTTTGCCAAAAACTACTATTTTCAGGCCTTGCAGCATCAGCACGTGTGAAATTACAGGCTTATATACTGCTGTCAAATTCAGTTGTTAAACATACACTCGTTTGGGCAAAAAAAAATAAGTTGGCAGCCTTTGATGCAGATGTCATTGTGAGATACACCCTTAATACATACAGGGGTTTGATTCAGGCATTTGAAATACCGCCATTTGGTGCACCAATAATGAATTCAGGATACACTGATTCAGGGCATGTGAGAATTACCCTCTACATACAGGGGTTTGATTCAGCCATTTGAAATACAGCAATTTTGGGCAAATAAATCTTTAACTTAGGCCTACACTGATTCAAGCCATGAGAAATACCCTCTACATACAGGGATTTGATTTAGGCTTTTGAAATACAGTAATTTGAAATAAAGTCATTTTGGGCAAAGAAATCTTTAATTCAGGTCTACACTGATACACTGATTCAGGGCTTGTTAGATACACCCTCTACATACAGGGGTTTCATTCAGGCATTTGAAATACAGTCATTTGGCGCACCAATATTGTATTCAGGCCTACACTGATTCGGGACTTCAATATACGGGCTTCAACTAACAATTGATTAAGGCCTTCAATATATCAGGTTCCACAAAATACTGATAGAGATTTTCCATATACTCAAGTCCACAAAATTACTGCTTGAGGGTGATATACCAGCTTCAACTAACAACTGATTGAGGCCTTCTATATATCAGCTTCCACAAAATAGTGATAGAGGTTTTTCATATACCTACGTCCACAAAATACAGATTGCAGGATTTGATAGACCTGCTTCAACCAACAACTGATTGAGACATGCAAAATATCAGCTTCTACAAAATAGTAATAGAGGATTTCCATATACCTACGTCCGCAAAATTACTGCTTGAGGGTGATATACCAGCTTCAACTAAAAATTGATTAAGGCCTTCCAAATATCAGCTTCCACAAAATAGTGAAAGAGGTTTTCCATATAACTGCATCCACAAAATTAATGCTTAAGGGTGATATATCAGCTTCAACTAACAACTGATTAAGGCATTCCATATATCAGCTTCAACAAAATAGTGAAAGAGGTTTTCCATATACCAGCATCCAAAAAATACTGCTTGAGGTTAAAATTCCAGCTTAATCTAACAACTGATTGAGGCCTGCCATGTATCAGCTAAAACAAAATAGTGATAGAGGTTTTCCATTTAACTGCGTCCACAAAATTACTGCTTGAGGGTGATATACCAGCTTCAACTAAAAACTGATTGAGACCTGCCATATATCAGCTTCCACAAAATACTGATTGAGAGGATTGATATACCTGCTTCAACTAACAATTGATTGAGGCCTGTCATATATCAGCTTCCACAAAATAGTGATAGACGTTTAACATATATCAACTGTACGTTTACAAAATTACTGATTGAGGGTGATATACCAGCTTCAACTAAGAACTGATTGAGCCCTTCCATATATCAGCTTCCACAAAATAATGATAGAGGTTTTCCATATACCTTCCATATATTCCATATACGTGTGTGATCCGTGGCCGTATTGTGGCCCGCAAATCGCGGGCCGCAATACACGGCCACAGTTCTGTGTGCATTCCGCATCACGGATGCGGACCCATTCACTTCAATGGGTCCGCAAATCCAGAATCGCGGAACGGCCGCACGGGACGGGACCCCTCGGAAGCACTACGGAGTGCTTCCGTGGGGTTACGTCCCGTACTTCCGTTCCGCAAAAAGATAGAACATGTCCTATCTTTTAGCGGAACGGGCGGATCGCGGACCCATTAAAGTGAATGGGTCCGCGATCCGATGCGGCTGACCTACGGCTGGCGATCGTGCATTGCGGCCCGCTATTTGCGGGCCGCAGCACAGGCACGAGTCACACACGTCAGTGTGAACGAGGCCTAAGAGTGATATACCAGCTTCAACTAACAACTGATTGAGATCTACAATATATCAGCTTCCACAAAATAGTGATAGAGGTTTTCCATATACCTGCGTCCACAAAATTACTGCTTGAGGGTGATATACCAGCTTCAACTAACAAGTGATTGAGGCCTTCCATATATCAGCTTCCACAAAATAGTGAAAGAGGTTTTCCGAATACCGGCGTCCAAAAAATTACTGCTTGAGGGTAATATACCAGCTTCAACTAACAACTGATTAAGGCCTGCCATATATCAGCTTCCACAAAATAGTGATAGAAAATTTCCATATACCTGCGTTCACAAAATACACATTGTGGGATTTGATATACCTGCTTCAACTAACAACTGATTGAGGCCTGCCATATATCAGATTCCACAAAATAGGGATAGAGGTTTTCCATATACCTGCGTCCACAAAATTACTGCTTAAGGGTGATATACCAGCTTCAACTAACAACTGATTGAGCCATTCCATATATCAGCTTCCACAAAATAGTGATAGAGGTTTTCCATATAACTCTATCCACAAATTTACTGCTTGAGGGTTATATACCAGCTTAAACTAACAACTGATTGAGGCCTTCCATATATAAGCTTCAACAAAATAGTGAAAGAGGTTTTCCAAATGTCTGCGTCACAAAATTACTGCTTGAGGGTGATTTACCAGCTTCATCTAACGAGTTATTGAAACCTGCCATATATCAGCTTCCACAAAATAGTGAAAGAGGTTTTCCACATGCCTACGTACAAAAAAATACTGCTCGAGTGTGATATACCAGTTTCAACTAACAACTGATTAAAGCCTGCGATATATCAGCTTCCACAAAATACTGATTGAGGGGTTTGATATAACTGCTTCAACTAACAATTGATTGAGGCCTGCCATATATCAGCTTCCACAGAATAGTGATAGACGTTTAACATATAACAACTGTACATCCACAAAATTACTGCTTGAGGGTGATATACCAGCTTCAACTAACAACTGATTGAGCCCTTCCATGTATCAGCTTCCACAAAATAATGATAGAGGTTTTCCACAAAATCAGGGCCGGTACAAGGCAGGGGCCGAAGGAGCGGGTGCCCTGGGCGCTACCATTTGCGGACAGGAGAGGGGGGCCCCCAAGTGAGCAGCCGCCGCCGGGCACAGGGAGATGAGCGCTTCCATTGCGCTCATCTCCATTGTAAACTGTCTGTGCCAGCGGAGGTGCAGGGGAGGGAGAGGCGTGTCCCTTCCCTTTCCTCTGATAGGCTGCAGGCAGGCACCGAAGTGGAGGAGAGGCCCCGCCCCCTAATTACTCCTGTTTACCTTTCTAAAGCTAAAGGACCTTTGATGATGTCATCACAGGTCCTGTAAGGGAACTGCACAGTGTAAAGTGTAGTTCCCAGGTTAGAACAGTGCATCTGCCAGGACCTGTGATGACATCATCTTCAACATCACATGGTGTAGTTCCTAGGTTTCAAAGGTACATCTGCCAGGACCTGTGATGACATCATCACAGGTCCTTCAACCCCTAACAGCAAGTATTAAAAGTTCACAAGCAGCTCTGTATTGATCCATACAGACTGGAATGGAGAGGTAAGAGGAGGTCCTCCACTTTTCATCATTTACCCCCCCCCCCCTCCATGCCCTGTTTTTACTCATTGCTCACTCATGTATACTACTTCAGACAGTTACCACTACCTCATGTACCTCACAGTGACTATAATGCATAACTGACCACATATTTCTATAAACACTGCATCTACAGTATTATACCTTCTATGTGTCAAATCAATACACTGCTCTGTATATATATATATATATATATATATATATATATATACACACACATACATGCACACACACTGCATATATTACACAGTATTATACATGCAATATGTACAGATATATAGTATATACCGCAGTGCACTGATATGTGAGGTATGAGGTATAATAGATGCTGTGTGTACAGATATCAGTACACTTCTGTATATACTATATATGTGAGGTACGAGGTATAATAGATGCAGTGTGTACAGATATATAGTATATACAGCAGTGTACTGATATGTGAGGTACGAGGTGTCAATACACTGCTGTATTTACTATATACCTGTACACACTGCATCTATTATACCTCGTACCTCACATATTACACTACTGTATATACTGTATACACTGCATATATTATACCCCGTACCTCACATATCAGTACACTGCTGTATATACTATATACCTGTACACACTGCATCTATTATACCCTGTACCTCACATATCAGAACACTAGGGAATATACTATATACCTGTACACACTGCATCTATTATACCGCGTACCTCACATAACTGTACACTGCTGTATATAATATACATCTGCATCTATTATACCTCTTTTGTGTGCCAGGGCTGTTTTGTAATCCCATTCCGGCCCTGATGGCATAAATTATAAAACGCAGCAGCAAGAATAGTTCATGGAACAAAGGGAGGGGCTATAAAAGGGGAATGGGGGCCCAATTTAGATTCCTGCTATGGGGCCCAGTGATTTTTATTTACGCCCCTGGCTGCAGGCACTAGGCCGGCAGCCTATCAGAGGCCGGCGCAATGACGTCATCGTGCCGCCTGAGCCTTACATTACAGCGTGGGACACAGGAAGAGGCTGCATCGCATCGCTGACACTTAGGTAAGTATAAGTGTTTTTTTTTTGTTTTTTTTTACAATAGTGTTACTGGCACATTGGGGGGGCTTATTACAAAACTGGCACATGATTATGGGGGGGACTTTATACTGGCACATGATGATGGGGGGGAACTTTATAGTGTCTGTGACTTTCAAAGTCCCACAGTCCTTTGTTCTATTGCTTTAAGTATATTCTTGTTTTGAAACAACATTGATTCTTTCTTAAAAACGGGGGGGGGGGGGGGGGGGGGGGGGGGGCGCAGTTTGCCATCTTCGCCCTGGGCACCAAATGGCCTTGTCCCAGCCCTGCACAAAATACTGCTTAGGAGTGATATACCAGCTTCAACTAACAACTGATTAAGGTCTGCCATATATCAGCTACCACAAAATAGTGATAGAGGTTTTGCATTTTTCTGAGTCCACAAAATTACTGCCTAGGGTGATATACCAGCTTCAACTAACACCTGATTTAGGCCTGCCATATATCAGCTTCCGCAAAATACTGATTGAGGGGTTTGATATACCTGCTTCAACTAACATTTGATTGAGGCCTGCCAAAAATCAGCTTCCACAAAATAGTGATAGACGTTTACCATATAACAACTGTATGTGAAAAATTATAGAATATGATAATTGTTTTGGATCACCTATTGTTTAACAAAAAAGCCTAGAAAGGCGATCATATGAGATGTGTATAAACTAAAACATAACTTTTAATACATATAACTAATATAAGGTATCCCTGAAAATATACAATATACAATGCATTACATAGAGATTGTAGTAGGAGATAATTGGTGCGCGGCGGCACCTAAAGGTAACCAATTGTCCTATCACAACCCGGAAGGTTCCATAGCTCCACAGTCCAAGGAGAGATGCTAGAAATGAAAAATTGAAAGCTATCCCTAAATGCAATGGCGTGGTATTAAAAAACAGGGAGAGGGGAGATATCCCTAGTTGCGCCCTAAGTGGGGGGTACTGCTCTGGCCCTGATAGCTAGATAAATTGTAGCAGCCTAACAGCAGAGCACCCGCCCTGATAAGGACGACCCTGTCAGGAATCTTTCCCTGAAATAAATAGCCCTAGTACGCCCTGCTCCAAATTATCCCTACATGCATGTTTCACCTTCAGAAGAAGGACTCATCAGGGGAAACATGGGGAGCTGAGCACAGAATGTAATTAGGATCCTTGGTATAAGCCGTAATAAATTGGCCCCCAACCGCCGGATCCCAAATGATATTAGAGCTGGATCTGGATATAGAGACAGCTCAAGAAAGCAAAGAATCAGGCGGTATTGTGGCATATGATAGTAGCCACAGTCCGCCCTGACTAGGGGCCTAATTTGCGCAGGCGATGATAAGCCTAACTTACCCATAGAGGCCACTGTCTTTTAAAAGGAGCGCCATCCTAAAGCGAGGCTTGGCTCTCTCCCTGAGACGCGCTGAGCACTGATGACGTCACCGCGTATTGAACGCGCCTGGGCATGCGCAGTTCGACCGACGTGGTTGCCAGGTGACCGGGACGCGTCGCCGTCAGTATTGTGATCCAACAGATGGGCGGCTGTAGTAAAGGAATGGTATTTAGGACGTTATATCAAAATAGTTTTAAAGCTAATGGCATTAAGCAAGTGAGAGCACATATAGTCAGCCCGTAACAGGGTCACAGGACAAAAATTCTAAATAGGGGTCGGCAGTCCACAGAATCAGAGCATCTGCCATACCTATATTATATATGTATACAATAGTCAGATGCATCTGTGCGATTTGGCTCCTGTGCCGCCCATTTACACATGAAGAGACCGTGAGTCTGGAGTGTGAGCAATCAAGGTATTAGGGGATTAGATGAAGCAACTGTAATTAAGCTGCTCATTTAATCCTAATGGAGACATGGTCTGTAGTTGAAAGGTCCACCGGGCCTCGTGCTGTAACAAGATGCGGTCCTAGTCTCCACCACGTATGGGTGGATGAACCACCTCAATGCCTATGGCTTTTATACATTTAGGGTTACCCTGGTGCAGGGCTTTTTTTCTCAGAGAAAAGGTGGAGGAACTCAGCCCCCCTCCCCTGGCCATGCCCCTACCCACCCCTAGGACCGCCCCCTAAAACCGCCCCTTTAGAGAACAGGGATGCAAGTAAAATTTGGGGGGACTATAAAAGTCCAGCCCAGCAAAGAAACCCCCCAGATGGGGATGGCACTGTTAATGGGGGATCTTGGGATGGCACTGTTAATGGGGGATCTGGGGATGGCATCCGCAGATCCCCCACCCCATAACAGTGCCATCCACAGACCCCCCCACCCCATAACAGTGCCATCCACAGACCCCCCCACCCCATAACAGTGCCATCCACAGACCCCCCCACCCCATAACAGTGCCATCCACAGACACCCCCCCACCCCATAACAGTGCCATCCACAGACACCCCCCACCCCATAACAGTGCCATCCACAGACCCCCCCCTTAACAGTGCCATCCACAGACCCCCCCTTAACAGTGCTATCCACAGACCCTACCACAACCCCCCAGATGGGGATGGCACTGTTAATGGGGGATCTGGGGATGGCACTGTTAATGGGGGATCTGGGGATGGCATCCGCAGATCCCCCACCCCATAACAGTGCCATCCACAGACCCCCCCACCCCATAACAGTGCCATCCACAGACCCCCCCACCCCATAACAGTGCCATCCACAGACCCCCCCACCCCATAACAGTGCCATCCACAGACACCCCCCCCACCCCATAACAGTGCCATCCACAGACACCCCCCACCCCATAACAGTGCCATCCACAGACCCCCCCCTTAACAGTGCCATCCACAGACCCCCCCTTAACAGTGCTATCCACAGACCCTACCACAACCCCCCAGATGGGGATGGCACTGTTAATGGGGGATCTGGGGATGGCACTGTTAATGGGGGATCTGGGGATGGCATCCGCAGATCCCCCATCCTATAACAGTGCCATCCACAGACCCCCCCCACCCCATAACAGTGCCATCCACAGACCCCCCCACCCCATAACAGTGCCATCCACAGACCCCCCCACCCCATAACAGTGCCATCCACAGACACCCCCCACCCCATAACAGTGCCATCCACAGCCCCCCCACCCCACAACAGTGCCATCCACAGCCCCCCCACCCCATAACAGTGCCATCCACAGACCCCCCCACCCCATAACAGTGCCATCCACAGACCCCCCCTTAACAGTGCCTTCCACAGACCCCCCCCCATAACACTGCCATCCACAGACACCCCCCCCATTGCCGCTCTAGTACAGTTATAGAATGTGTAAAATTAATAATGATTCTATTCATGAGGCCCCCTCTGTAGTAGAACATTCAATATATCCATCCTACTCACAGGGCTGTTATCGTAATTCAGGCCGGCCGGGCAGACGAGCGGCAGCGTCACTGACTGACGTCACGTGCCTGCTTCATTCATAAAGTAGGCCGGGCAGGCACGTGACGTCAGTCAGTGACGCTGCCGCTCGTCTTCCCGGCCGGCCTGGATTACGATAACAGCCCTGTGAGTAGGATGGATATATTGAATGTTCGACTACAGAGGGGGCCTCATGAATAGAATCATTATTAATTTTACACATTCTATAACTGTACTGGAGCTGGGGGCCGGAGCACAGTGAACGCACCGGCCCCCAGCTCCTCCTCCCAGTCCCTCCCCGCTGATACATCGCAGCCTGCGATGCTGGAGCATGGCAGGCTGCGATGTCAAAAGGTGGCGGAACGCCGTTCCGGTGCGTTCCGACAGAAAAAAAGCCCTGCCCTGGTGACACTTATGTACGTGTCTAGACACCGCAGTGTCTCTGATGTTGGCAATGTCTCCCAGGTGTTCCCCTATGCGTCGGCGGAATTCCCTTTTCGTTTTCCCAATGTATTCTTTTTTACAGTCACAGATAATCTTATAAATAACCCCCTTAGTCCTGCAATTAATAAAATGCTTAATTGTAAA
>NC_053392.1:415644567-415695515 GCF_905171765.1 Bufo bufo | reverse complement strand
TTCCCCTGATGAGTCCTTCTTTTGAAGGTGAAACATGCATGTAGGGATAATTTGGAGCAGGGCGTACTAGGGCTATTTATTTCAGGGAAAGGTTCCTGACAGGGTCGTCCTTATCAGGGCGGGTGCTCTGCTGTTAGGCTGCTACAATATATCTAGCTATCAGGGCCAGAGCAGTACCCCCCACTTAGGGCGCAACTAGTGATATCTCCCCTCTCCCTGTTTTTTAATGCCACGCCATTGCATTTAGGGATAGCTTTAAATTTTTTATTTCTACCATATAACAACTGTATGTCCAAAAATGTTCTGCTTGAGGGTGATATACCAGCTTCAACTATCAAGTGATTGAGGCCTTCTATATATCAGCTTCCACAAAATAATGATAGAGGTTTCCAATATACCTGCGTCCGCAAAATACAGATTGCGGGTTTAGATATACCTACTTCAACTAACAACTAGGCTTGAGCGAACCCGAACTGTAAAGATTTTTGGACACCGGACCCAAACCCGAACATTTCAGTAAATCACTGAACAGTCAGTGTGCAATTTTAGCTAGAAAGACACCCATAATTTTCTGAGGTTTTAAAAACACACTTTTTCGCCAAAAAACAGTATTTTCCAGATCTGCAAGTGTTAAATTCCAGTTTAATATATACAGCTTTCATATTCTGTTACCAAAAAAAAAACTTTTTGGGCAGTCTCAAACATCTGGATTAGTCAGTGTGCAGTTTAAGCTAGAAATACACCCATCATTTTCTGAAGTTTTAAAAACACACTTTTTTCCCAAAAAACTGTATTTTCCAAATCTGCAAGTCTTAAATTCAAGTTTAATATATACAGCTTTCATATTCTGTTACCAAAAAAACACTTTTTTGGCAATCTACAACATCTGGATTAGTCAGTGTACAATTTAAGCTAGAAATACAGCCATCATTTTCAGGGGTTTAAAAACACACTTTTTTTGCCAAAAACCATTTTTATCAGGCCTTGCAGCATCAGCACGTGTGAAATTACAGGCTTATATACTGCTGTCAAATTCAGTTGTTAAACAAACACTCGTTTGGGCAAAAAAAAAATAGTTGGCAGCCTTTGATGCAGATGTCATTGTAAGATACACCATTAATACATGCAGGGGTTTGATTCAGGCATTTGAAATACCGCCATTTGATGCACAAATAATGAATTCAGGCTACACTGATTCAGGCCGTGTGAGATACACCCTCTACATACAGGGGTTTGATTCAGCCATTTGAAATACAGCCATTTGAAATACAGCCATTTTGGGCAAAGAAATCTTAATTCAGGTCTACACTGATGAAGGGATTGTTAGATGCACCCTCTACATGCAGGGGTTTGATTCAGGCATTTGAAATACAGTCATTTGGTGCAACAATATTGTATTCAGGCCTACACTGATTCAGGCCGTGTGAGATACATCCTCTACATACAGGGGTTTGATTCAGGCATTTGAAATACAGTCATTTAGTGCACCAATATTAAATTCAGACCTACACTGGTTAAGGCCGTGTGAGATACACTCTCTACATACAGGGGTTTGATTACCCACCTCCGGACCGCCTAACGCAGGATCGCGTTCCGGAGGTGGCAGAGCTGCGCAGAGTCACGCATATACGCGTCATCTCGCGAGACGCGAGATTTCCTGTGAACGCGCGCACACAGGCGCGCGCATTCACAGGATCGGAAGGTAAGCAAGTGGATCTTCAGCCTGCCAGCGGCGATCGTTCGCTGGCAGGCTGGAGATGTGATTTTTTTAACCCGTAACAGGTATATTAGGGGAACATTTTTAAAAGATTTTTTCCTTTTTGTTTCTTTATTACTCCCAGAAAACTGCCTGAATCTTCTAGAGGGACAAACATTTGCCAAATGATTTATACCGCCACAGCAAAAACAAACCCTGCCATGCGGGCTGAATCTTATATTGTCAGAGGCAATCAACCCCAGCTGCATGGGCTCCTGCTCAGAAGGGGCTGACAGCGACTGAGACCCCTGCGCACAGAAAGAGACCGCTGCACTGTCCCGGGACTGAGAATGACAGGAAGGAGAGATCTCTCCTCTCTCTCTAAGACGCCTGTCAATACGAACGGCCTGAGACATAGCAGAATCCAAGGAGGTAGGTCTCTCATGAAAGGCAAATGCATCTTTCAATCCCTCTGAAAGACCATGGCAAAATTGACTTCGGAGTGCAGCATCATTCCAACCAGTATCAGCTGCCCATCTCCGAAATTCTGAGCAGTATATCTCTGCGGATTGTTTACCCTGGCATAACAGACGTAGTCTAGACTCAGCCAGAGCAATACGATCCGGATCATCATATATCTGACCCAGGGCTAAAAAGAATTCATCCACTGAACGGAGGGGCCGTGCCCCCTCCGGCAGCGAAAAGGCCCAGGATTGAGCGTTACCCCTGAGCAGCGATATAATGATCCCCACCCTCCGTTCTTCATCACCAGAGGAATGGGGAAGAAGGCGAAAATGGAGTTTGCAAGCCTCTCTAAAACGCACAAAATACTCACTACCCCCGGAGAACGTATCCGGGAGCGAGATCTTAGGCTCAGAACAAACTCCATGAACGCAAGCTGAACCGGTCACTTGAAACTGAGAAAAAGTCTTACGGAGATCAGCTACCTCCAATGAAAGACCCTGGAAGCACCAAACACCAATACACTACACTACACCCCCTTTGTCACTTATTAACCCCTTATGAACCCCTGATCACCCCATATAGACTCCCTGATCACCCCCCTGTCACTGATCACCCCCCCTGTCATTGATCACCCCCCTGTAAAGCACCATTCAGACGTCCGTATGATTTTTACGGATCCACTGATACATTAATCGGATCCGCAAAACGCATACGGACGTCTGAATGGAGCCTTACAGGGGGGTGATCAATGACGGGGGTGATCACCCCATATAGACTCCCTGATCACCCCCCTGTCATTGATCACCCCCCTGTCATTGATCACCCCCCTGTAAGGCTGCATTCAGATGTCCGTATGTTTTTTATGGATCCACGGATACATGGATCGGATCCGCAAAACACATACAGGCGTCTGAATGGAGCCTTACAGGGGGGTGATCACCCCATATAGACTCCCTGATCACCCCCCTGTCATTGATCACCCCCTTGTAAGGCTCCATTCAGACGTCCGTATGATTTTTACAGATCCACTGATACATGGATCGGATCCGCAAAACACATACGGACATCTGAATGGAGCCTTATAGGGGGGGTGATCAATGACAGGGGGGTGATCACCCCATATAGACTCCCTGATCACCCCCCTGTCATTGATCACCCCCCTGTCATTGATCACCTCCCTGTCATTGATCACCTCCCTGTCATTGATCACCCTCCTGTAAGGCTGCATTCAGATGTCCGTATGATTTTTACGGATCCACTGATACATGGATCGGATCCGCAAAACACATACGGACATCTGAATGGAGCCTTACAGGGGGGTGATCAACCCATATAGACTCCCTGATCACCCCCCTGTCATTGATCACCCCCCTGTCATTTATCACCCCCCTGTAAGGCTGCATTCAGATGTCCGTATGATTTTTACGGATCCACTGATACATGGATCGGATCCGCAAAACACATACGGACATCTGAATGGAGCCTTACAGGGGGGTGATCACCCCATATAGACTCCCTGAAATCAAAATGTGTAATAAATGACCGGTGAAATCCGAAAGGTGCTCTTTGGAATGTGGGCCCCTTTGCCCACCTAGGCTGCAAAAAAGTGTCACACATCTGGTATCTCCGTACTCAGGAGAAGTTGGGCAATGTGTTTTGGGGTGTCATTTTACATATACCCATGCTGGGTGAGAGAAATATCTTGGCAAAAGAAAACTTTTCCCATTTTTTTTATACAAAGTTGGCATTTGACTAAGATATTTCTCTCTTTTTTTTTTAACACAAAAGAATAACCTCACATGAGGAACAATACGGATCCAGTCCGTCAAACCACCGCAATCTCACAGTGAGGGCGGGTGGGAAACCAGCGCATCCACCGTCAAGAGGAAGTGACGAGTGCAATTCCAAGAATATATAGCCCCCAGCACCGCCCCCTACTCTAATGAATCATGGGAAGGCTTCCCAATTAACTCCTTACAACCCTTCTCCTCCCCTATGTCGCAACCAGACAGTTGAGAAGCTCTGACAGGAGCTTTCCAGATCCTCCTCCTTGAGTTTCTTTGTTTTGGTTAAGTTCCTCATCTCGTTAGTCTATCTCAGCTGTCATGCATTCGGACTGATTGCTTCCCTTTAAGTTCCTCCCCATGATGCATTAGTTGCGGCTTATACAACTTCATGGAGTGTGTGTGCTTGCTGTTTCTATTTCCCAGTCCTCTGCAAGATAAGTGCTGTTCCTTTATTTGTGATTTTCTGTCTGCTGGATTTTCAGGTGACCCTGACTCCCTCCGTGTCTAGTGTAGGGAGCCGGTGGTCGTGTCCCCTCACTATTGTAGGGTCTTCAGGTATTAGATAGCCGAGGTACGTGGATATGCGCCCATCCACCTTTGGGGTGTTCGCATAGGCTGAGCAATTAGGGAGAGTGGCAGGTCTCATGTAGGGGTCTCCCTTTTGTTCCTTAGTTGTGGATCCAGTGAGTCATTATTGTATTGCATTGTCTTGTTTCCTGTACACCATCCGTGACATTATAAGCCGCCAAAACCGTCTCAAGCATGGATCCGGTTTCACTTTTGGCTGAGCGCTTCCAGGGTCTTTCATTGGAGGTAGCTGATCTCCGTAAGACTTTTTCTCAGTTTCAAGTGACCGGTTCAGCTTGCGTTCATGGAGTTTGTTCTGAGCCTAAGATCTCGCTCCCGGATACGTTCTCCGGGGGTAGTGAGTATTTTGTGCGTTTTAGAGAGGCTTGCAAACTCCATTTTCGCCTTCTTCCCCATTCCTCTGGTGATGAAGAACGGAGGGTGGGGATCATTATATCGCTGCTCAGGGGTAACGCTCAATCCTGGGCCTTTTCGCTGCCGGAGGGGGCACGGCCCCTCCGTTCAGTGGATGAATTATTTTTAGCCCTGGGTCAGATATATGATGATCCGGATCGTATTGCTCTGGCTGAGTCTAGACTACGTCTGTTATGCCAGGGTAAACAATCCGCAGAGATATACTGCTCAGAATTTCGGAGATGGGCAGCTGATACTGGTTGGAATGATGCTGCACTCCGAAGTCAATTTTGCCATGGTCTTTCAGAGGGATTGAAAGATGCATTTGCCTTTCATGAGAGACCTACCTCCTTGGATTCTGCTATGTCTCAGGCCGTTCGTATTGACAGGCGTCTTAGAGAGAGAGGAGAGATCTCTCCTTCCTGTCATTCTCAGTCCCGGGACAGTGCAGCGGTCTTTTTCTGTGCGCAGGGGTCTCAGTCGCTGTCAGCCCCTTCTGAGCAGGAGCCCATGCAGCTGGGGTTGATTGCCTCTGACAATATAAGATTCAGCCCGCATGGCAGGGTTTGTTTTTGCTGTGGCGGTATAAATCATTTGGCAAATGTTTGTCCCTCTAGAAGATTCAGGCAGTTTTCTGGGAGTAATAAAGAAACAAAAAGGAAAAAATCTTTTAAAAATGTTCCGTCTGTTACTATTGGCAGGGTTGAGGCGGAAATTGAAGGTTTTCCGTTTGCTTGTAGTTCCCGTTTTGTCCTGCCTGCTAGGGTGGCGCTAGAGAGCAAGAGCATTTTTTGTGAGATTTTTGTGGATAGTGGAGCAGCTGTCAATCTCATTGATAATTAATTTGCAATAACTCATGGTTTCCAGGTATGCACTTTGGGAAAGGATATTCCTGTTTTTGCTATTGATTCCGCTCCACTTTCTCAGAAATCATTAAAGGGCATAGTTCACAATATCCGTTTAATTGTGAGTGATGCTCATGTTGAGGATGTGTCATGTTTCGTCCTTAGCGGTTTGCCTACTCCTCTAGTGTTGGGGCTACCCTGGCTCACTAAACATAACCCCACCATTGATTGGCAAGCGAGGCAAATAAATGGTTGCAGTGACTTTTGCAGAGAGAATTGCCTCATGACATCTGTTTCTGAGGTTTCTACTAAGACTGTACCACCTTTCCTCTCTGAATTTTCGGATGTCTTCTCTGAGAGTGGAGTTCAGGATTTGCCCCCGCACAGGGAGTACGATTGCCCTATTAATCTCATCCCAGGCGCCAAGCTGCCTAAATCTCGTTTATACAATCTTTCCCAACCTGAGAGGGTCGCTATGCGTGCTTATATCTCTGAGAGTCTGAGAAAAGGACACATACGACCCTCGAAGTCACCTGTTGCCGCTGGTTTTTTCTTTGTTAAGAAAAAAGATGGTTCTTTAAGACCTTGTCTGGATTTCAGGGAGCTGAACAGTATCACTATTCGTGACCCTTATCCGCTTCCTCTGATCCCGGACCTGTTTAACCAGGTTGTTGGGGCTAAAGTCTTTTCCAAATTAGACCTAAGAGGGGCATACAACCTGGTCAGGGTCAGAGAAGGAGACGAATGGAAGACGGCTTTCAATACCCCTGAGGGCCATTTTGAGAATTTGGTTATGCCTTTTGGTTTGATGAATGCCCCAGCCGTTTTTCAGCATTTCGTGAACAGCATTTTTTATCATTTAATGGGAAAATTTGTATTAGTGTATTTGGATGACATTTTGATTTTTTCTCCTGATTTCAAGACTCATAAGGAACATTTACGTCAGGTCTTGCTCATCCTGCGGGAGAATAAATTATATGCGAAACTGGAAAAATGTGTGTTTGCGGTTCCAGAGGTTCAATTTCTGGGGTTTCTTCTCTCTTCTTCTGGTTTTCGCATGGACCCCGAGAAGGTCCGCGCTGTGCTTGAGTGGGAGCTTCCTGAGAATCAGAAGGCGCTGATGCGTTTTTTGGGTTTTGCCAATTATTACAGGAAATTTATTTTGAATTATTCCTCTGTTGTTAAACCACTCACTGATATGACCAGAAAGGGGGTAGATTTTTCTTCCTGGTCGGTAGAGGCGCGTAAGGCCTTTTCTAATATCAAGGAGAGTTTTGCTTCCGCTCCCATCCTGGTACAACCTGATATTTCGTTACCCTTCATAGTTGAGGTTGATGCTTCTGAGGTAGGGGTGGGTGCGGTCTTGTCTCAGGGTTCCTCTCCTGCCAAATGGCAACCATGTGCCTTTTTCTCAAAGAAACTCTCCTCCGCAGAGAGAAATTATGATGTGGGAGATAGGGAATTGTTGGCCATCAAGTTGGCTTTTGAGGAATGGCGCCATTGGCTAGAGGGAGCCAGACACCCTATTACCGTGTTTACTGACCATAAAAATCTGGCCTACTTGGAGTCAGCCAAGCGTCTGAACCCGAGACAGGCCAGATGGTCTTTGTTCTTTTCAAGGTTTAATTTTGTTGTCACGTTCCGCCCTGGGGTTAAGAATGTGAAGGCAGATGCCCTGTCACGTTGTTTTCCGGGAGGTGGGAATTTTGAAGACCCGGGTCCCATTTTGGCTGAAGGTGTGGTGGTCTCTGCTCTTTTTCCTGAATTGGAGGCAGAGGTGCAGGCAGCCCAGTCAGAGGCTCCTGATCTTTGTCCTCCTGGGAGGTTGTTTGTGCCTCTCGCTTTGAGACACAAGATTTTTAAGGAACACCACGATACGGTCCTTGCTGGGCACCCGGGGGCAAGAGCCACACTGGATCTCATCGCTCAGAGATTCTGGTGGCCTGCGCTTCGTAAGTCAGTTGAGGGTTTTGTGGCAGCTTGCGAGACTTGCGCTCGTGCCAAAGTCCCTCATTCACGGCCATCAGGTCCTCTCCTTCCCTTACCCATTCCTTCCCGTCCTTGGACACATCTGTCCATGGACTTCATAACGGACTTGCCTCGTTCCTCGGGGAAGACTGTGATTCTGGTGGTGGTGGACCGTTTTAGCAAAATGGTGCATTTCATCCCTTTTCCTGGTTTGCCCAATGCTAAGATGCTGGCGCAGGCATTTATTGACCACATTGTCAAATTGCATGGTATTCCTTCAGACATAGTCTCTGATAGGGGCACGCAGTTTGTTTCCAGATTCTGGAAGGCTTTCTGTTCTTGCTTGGGGGTTCGGTTGTCATTCTCTTCTGCTTTCCACCCGCAGTCGAATGGCCAGACAGAGCGCGTCAATCAGAATCTGGAGACATATCTGCGCTGTTTTGTGGCGGAGAATCAGGAGGATTGGTGTTCTTTTTTGTCCCTTGCTGAGTTTGCTTTAAATAACCGTCGTCAGGAGTCCTCTGATAAGTCACCATTTTTTGGTGCATATGGGTTTCATCCGCAGTTTGGGACTTTCTCGGGAGAGGGGTCTTCTGGTTTACCTGATGAGGACAGATTCTCCTCGTCTTTGTCATCTATTTGGCAAAAGATTCAGGATAATCTAAAGAGCATGAGTGAGAGATATAAGCGTGTGGCAGATAAGAGACGTGTGCCTGGTCCGGACCTGAATGTTGGTGATCTGGTGTGGTTGTCTACCAAGAATATCAAATTGAAGGTTCCCTCCTGGAAGTTGGGTCCTAGGTTTATTGGGCCTTACAAGATCCTGTCTGTCATCAATCCTGTTGCCTACCGTCTTGATCTTCCTCAGACTTGGAAGATCCATAATGTTTTTCATAAGTCCTTATTGAAACCTTATGTTCAACCTATTGTACCCTCGCCTTTGCGTCCTCCTCCGATTATGGTTGATGGAAATCTTGAATTTCAGGTCTCTAGTAGAGTTGAGCGAACACCTGGATGTTCGGGTTCGACGAGTTCGGCAGAACTTTCGAAAAATGTTCGGGTTCGGGATCCGAACTCGACCCGAACTTCATCCCGAACCCGAACCCCATAGAAGTCAATGGGGACCCGAACTTTTGGGCACTAAAAAGGCTGTAAAACACACCCGGAAAGGGCTAGAGGGCTGCAAAAGGCAGCAAAATGTAGTTAAATCCCCTGCAAACAAATGTAGATAGGGAAATGATGAGTTAACATAAAATAAATAAAAATTAAACAATATTAATTGGAGTGAGGTCCCATAGCACAGAATCAGGCTTCAAGTCACCCACCAATGGAGAAGGTCACTTACTATTATTTTGACCACAGCACCCAGACAAAGGAGAGAGGTCCCACAGCAGAGAACCAGGCATCATATCACCCACCACAGGAGTAGGCCACCATTTAGTTACTTTGACCCCTACACCCAGACGGAGGAGAGAGGTTACACAGCAGAGAATCAGGCATTTAGATCACCCACCACAGGAGTAGGCCACCATTGAATCAGACCCCGGCAACCATGTCAGATGGCACAAGCATAAGCTTTATATCAATCAGCACAGGAGAAGGCGACTTTGACAGACTTTGACCCCTACACCCGGACGGAGGAGAGAGGTTTCAAAGCAGAGAATCAGGCATTTAGATCACCCACCACAGGAGTAGGCCCCAATTTAATGGGACCCCGGCAACCATGTCAGATGGCACAACCATCAGCTTCATATCAATCAGCACAGGAGAAGGCGACTTTGAAAGACTTTGACCCCTACACCCAGACGGAGGAGAGAGGTTTCACAGCAGAGAATCAGGCATTTAGATCACCCACCACAGGAGTAGGCCCCCATTGAATCAGACCCTGGCAACCATGTCAGATGGCACAACCATCAGCTTTATATCAATCAGCACAGGAGAAGGCGACTTTGAAAGACTTTGACCCCTACACCCAGATGGAGGAGAGAGGTTTCACAGCAGAGAATCAGGCATCATATCAACCACCACAGGAGAAGCCACCATTTAGTTACTTTGACCCCTGCACCCAGGAAGAGGAGAGAGGCACCACAGCACATATTCTGGCATCATATCAGCCACCACAGGAGAAGCCACCATTGAGTTACTTTGACCCCCGCACCCAGGAAGAGGAGAGAGGCACCACAGCACATATTCTGGCATCATATCAGCCACCACAGGAGAAGCCACCATTGAGTTACTTTGACCCCCGCACCCAGGAAGAGGAGAGAGGCACCACAGCACATATTCTGGCATCATATCAGCCACCACAGGAGAAGCCACCATTGAGTTACTTTGACCCCTGCACCCAGGAAGAGGAGAGAGGCCCCACAGCACATATTCTGGCATCATATCAGCCACCACAGGAGAAGCCACCATTTAGTTACTTTGACCCCTGCACCCAGGAAGAGGAGAGAGGCCCCACAGCACATATTCTGGCATCATATCAGCCACCACAGGAGAAGCCACCATTTAGTTACTTTGACCCCTTCACCCAAACAGAGGAGAGAGGTTCCACATCAGAGAATCAGGCATCACATCAACCACCACAGGAGTAGGCCACAATTTAGTTTATTTGACCCCTGCACCCAGGAAGAGGAGAGAGGCCCCACAGCACATATTCTGGCATCATATCACACACCACAGGAGAAGGCCTCTTTCAGTGATTTAGGCCTTTGGACCCAGACAGAGGAGAGAGGTCAGAGATTAGCTTCATATCCCCCAGCACAGCAGAAGACCGCTTTATTTGACTTAGGCCTCAGCACCCAGACAGAAGACAGAGGTAGCATGGCAGAGGTTATGGCTTCATGTCACCCGTTAGTTTAACCGGCCACTTTCATCTGGTTAGGCCCCGGCGCCCAGACAGAGAAGAGTTTCATTCAACTGTGGGTTTCATAAAATTTGTATCAAATAAAGAAGTGGCCCGTAGCACAACAAGACATGTTTTAGGCAGTTAATAAGGACTACTCTGCACAAGGGAGGGACAGGTCCTGTGGGATCCATGCCTGGTTCATCTTTATGAAGGTCAGCTTGTCCACGTTGGCTGTGGACAGGCGGCTGCGCTTGTCAGTAATGACGCCCCCTGCCGTGCTGAATACGCGTTCAGATAAAACGCTGGCCGCCGGGCAGGAAAGCACCTCCAAGGCATAACATGCTAACTCTGGCCACGTGGACAATTTCGAAACCCAGTAGTTGAATGGGGCCGAACCATCCGTCAGGATGTGGAGGGGTGTGCAGACATACTGTTCAACCATGTTAGTGAAATGCTGCCTCCTGCTAACACGTTCCGTATCAGGTGTCGGTGCAGATAGCTGTGGCGTGGAGACAAAACTTTTCCACATTTCTGCCATGCTAACCCTGCCCTCAGATGAGCTGGCCGTGACACAGCTGCGTTGGCGACCTCTTGCCACTCCTCTGCCTTCACCTTCCACCTGTTCCCCTGTGACATGTGGGAATGCTCTCAAGAGCGCCTCTATCAGCGTGCGCTTGTACTCGCGCATCTTACGGTCGCGCTCCAGTTCAGGAATTAAAGTGGGCACATTGTCTTTATACCGGGGATCCAGCAGGGTGGCCACCCAGTAGTCTGCACACGTTAAAACGTGGGCAACTCTGCTGTCGTTGCGCAGGCATTGGAGCATATATTCGCTCATGTGGGCCAGGCTACCCATGGGTAAGGACAAGCTGTCCTCTGTGGGAGGCGTATCGTCATCGTCCACCGTATCCCCCCAGCCATGCACCAGTGATGGGCCTGGGCTGCCACCCCGCTGTGAACTTGCGTCATCCTCGTCCCCCTCCACCTCCTCCTCCTCCTCGTCCTCCAGTACAGTGCCTTGGCTGGCGACTTGTGAACCTGTCCTCTGCTGCTTAAACAAACCTCCCTCTGAGCCACTTCGAACAGACTGGCCCGAAAGTGTTAGAAACGAGCCCTCATCCTCCTCCTCCTCCTCCACCTGGGCCACCTCCTCTAACATCATTGCCCTAAGTGTTTTCTCAAGGAGACATAGAAGTGGTATTGTAACGCTGATAACAGTGTCATCGCCACTGGCCATGTTGGTGGAGTACTCGAAACAGCGCAGCAGGGCACACAGGTCTCGCATGGAGGCCCAATCATTGGTGGTGAAGTGGTGCTGTTCGGCAGTACGACTGACGCGAGCGTGCTGCAGCTGAAACTCCACTATGGCCTGCTGCTGCTCGCACAGTCTCTCCAGCATGTGCAAGGTGGAGTTCCACCGGGTGGGCACGTCGCATATGAGGCGGTGAGCGGGAAGGCCGAAGTTCCGCTGTAGCGCAGACAGGCGAGCAGCGGCAGGATGTGAACGGCGGAAGCGCGCACAGACGGCCCGCACTTTATGCAGCAGCTCTGACATGTTGGGGTAGTGGTGAATGAACCTCTGCACCACCAAGTTCAGCACATGCGCCAGGCAAGGGATGTGCGTCAAACCGGCTAGTCCCAGAGCTGCCACGAGATTTCGCCCATTATCGCATACCACCAGGCCTGGCTTGAGGCCCACCGGCAGAAACCACTCGTCAGTCTGTTGTTCAATACCCCGCCACAACTCCTGTGCGGTGTGGGGCCTGTCCCCCAAACATATGAGTTTCAGAATGGCCTGCTGACGTTTACCCCGGGCTGTGCTGAAGTTGGTGGTGAAGGTGTGTGGCTGACCGGATGAGCTGGTGGAAGCAGTGGAGGAGGAAGCCGAGTAGGAGGAGGAGGCTACAGGAGGCAGAGAATGATGCCCTGCGATCCTAGGGGGCGGAAGGACGTGCGCCAAGGAACTGTCCGCCGGGGGCCCAGCCGCCACTACATTCATCCAGTGTGCAGTTAGTGAGATATAGCGTCCCTGGCCGTGCTTACTGGTCCACGTATCTATGGTTAGGTGGACCTTGCCACAAATGGCGTTGCGCAGTGCACACTTGATTTTATCGGACACTTGCATGTGCAGGGAAGGCACGGCTGTCTTGGAGAAGTAGTGGCGGCTGGGAACCACATACTGCGGGAAAGCCATGGCCATCAGCTGTTTGAAGCTGTCTGTGTCCACCAGCCGGAATGACAGCATTTCAAAGGCCAGCAGTTTAGAAATGCTGGCGTTCAGGCCAAGGGCTCGAGGGTGACTCGGGGGGAATTTGCGCTTCCTCTCTAAGGTTTGAGATATTGAGAGCTGAACGCTGCTGTGTGATATAGTGGAGACGCTAGTTGACGGTGGCGGTGGTGGTGGTGTCGGTGGCACATCCTCTGTTTGCTGCTCGGCAGGTGGCAACATTCCTCTCGAGGCGGAAGCCGAGGCAGCAGCGGTAGAGGGAGCAGGGGGAGCCTCAGCGAGTGCCTGGTTTTTAAGGTGTGTACCCCACTGCAGTTCATGCTTTGCATGTAGATGCCTGGTCATGCAGGTTGTGCTGAGGTTCAGAACGTTAATGCCTCGCCTCAGGCTCTGATGGCAGAGCGTGCAAGTCACTCGGGTCTTGTCGGTAGGACATTGTTTAAAGAAGTGCCATGCCAGGGAACTCTTTGAAGCTGCCTTTGTGGGGCTGGGTCCCTGTTGGCGATGTCCAGTAGCAGGCGAACTCTGGGGGCGGCGGCTCGTCTGCTTTGGCCCCCTGCTCCCTCTTTGGCTTCGCTGTTGTCTCGGTCTCACCCCTACCTCTTCCTCTGAACTGTGAAAGTCATCGCCACGACCTTCAGTCCATGTGGGGTCTAAGACCTCATCGTCCTCTGCATCGTCTTCCACCCAGTCTCCCTCCCTGACCTCCTCCTGTTCAGTCTGCACACTGCAAAAAGACGCGGCAGTGGGCACCTGTGTTTCGTCATCATCAGAGAGTCGGTGACTCTGCTGTGGTGGTATTCCCATGTCCTCTTCATCTGGAGACATAAGTGGTTGTGCGTCAGTGCATGGTATGTCTTCCTCCACTGGGGAAGGGCTAGGTGGACGCCCCTGGGAAACCCTGGAAGCAGAGTCTTCAAACAGAAGAAGAGACTGCTGCATAACTTGTGGCTCAGACCGTTTCCCTGATATGCTTGGGGGTGATGTGACAGACTGATGGGCTTGGTTTTCAGGTGCCACCTGTGCGCTTTCCGCAGAAGACTGGGTGGAAGACCATGTGGTGAACGTGCTGGAAGCACTGTCGGCCACCCAATCGATTAACGCCTGTACCTGCTCAGGCCTTACCATCCTAAGAGCGTCATTGGGCCCCACGAGATATTGCGGTACATTCTGCCGGCTAGTTGAGGGAGTTCGTTCCCTACTGTGTGCGCCTGGGGCCGAACGGCCACGTCCTCTACCAGCAACAGAGGCTCCACGGACACCACCACGACCGCGTCCTCGTCCCTTAATAGTATTTTTCTTCATTGTTGCGATTCAACTCGCACCACAATGAAATATATTATTTTTTATAAGCAAAATCCCCTCACTGGAATACTTTCAGTCTTTTGACTGTATGGATTACAGATGGAATGACTGTTATATGTGAGTACCGCTTTCTTTGACAGATTCTAGTATGGGTACATATATGTTTTCCCAACCCCAGCACATTAGTTTGCTAATTCCAGATGTATGAAACGCAGGCCTAACTGTATCTAGTATATTGAACGCCAGATAAACTAACTTGGCCTTTTTTAAATAAAAAAAATTCCCTCACTGGAATACTTTCAGTCTTTTGACTGTATGGATTACAGATGGAATGACTGTTATATGTGAGTACCGCTTTCTTTGACAGATTCTAGTATGGGTACATATATGTTTTCCCAACCCCAGCACATTAGTTTGCTAATTCCAGATGTATGAAACGCAGGCCTAACTGTATCTAGTATATTGAACGCCAGATAAACTAACTTGGCCTTTTTTAAATAAAAAAAAAATTCCCTCACTGGAATACTTTCAGTCTTTTGACTGTATGGATTACAGATGGAATGACTGTTATATGTGAGTACCGCTTTCTTTGACAGATTCTAGTATGGTACATATATGTTTTCCCAACCCCAGCACATTAGTTTGCTAATTCCAGATGTATGAAACGCAGGCCTAACTGTATCTAGTATATTGAACGCCAGATAAACTAACTTGGCCTTTTTTAAATAAATAAAAAATTCCCTCACTGGAATACTTTCAGTCTTTTGACTGTATGGATTACAGATGGAATGACTGTTATATGTGAGTACCGCTTTCTTTGACAGATTCTAGTATGGGTACATATATGTTTTCCCAACCCCAGCACATTAGTTTGCTAATTCCAGATGTATGAAACGCAGGCCTAACTGTATCTAGTATATTGAACGCCAGATAAACTAACTTGGCCTTTTTTAAATAAAAAAAATTCCCTCACTGGAATACTTTCAGTCTTTTGACTGTATGGATTACAGATGGAATGACTGTTATATGTGAGTACCGCTTTCTTTGACAGATTCTAGTATGGGTACATATATGTTTTCCCAACCCCAGCACATTAGTTTGCTAATTCCAGATGTATGAAACGCAGGCCTAACTGTATCTAGTATATTGAACGCCAGATAAACTAACTTGGCCTTTTTTAAATAAAAAAAATTCCCTCACTGGAATACTTTCAGTCTTTTGACTGTATGGATTACAGATGGAATGACTGTTATATGTGAGTACCGCTTTCTTTGACAGATTCTAGTATGGGTACATATATGTTTTCCCAACCCCAGCACATTAGTTTGCTAATTCCAGATGTATGAAACGCAGGCCTAACTGTATCTAGTATATTGAACGCCAGATAAACTAACTTGGCCTTTTTTAAATAAAAAAAAAATTCCCTCACTGGAATACTTTATGGCTTTTCACTGTATGGATTACAGGTGGACTGGTATTAGTAGGGGTGACACAAGCACACCCAAGTCCCTGATGTAGGATTTCTATGGCACAGACCACTATTACAAGTGATTAATGGACGTTGGGAGAGATTGTGCTGCAGCACTAGTCCCAAGATGGCCGCCGCCTATCAGCCCAGTAACATGTGCCACAAAATGGTCTGCACAACCTTTAAAAAAAATAGCCTTGGACTGTGCTGCTAAATCGCTATTGGTCTGAATCCCAGGTGTAGATGTCTGACTTGTTTGGAGCTTTGGAATGCACACTGTGGCAGCTTCTGCTGCAGCACTACAAGTCGCAAAATGGCGGCCGGCGGTCAGCCCAGGTACATGTGGATGGAAAAATCACTCTGGCCACTCTAAAAATAGCCAATCCCTATCAAAAAAGCAGCTCAGCTGCAGTTGTTCAGATGAATCACAGGTGGAGGAGAGAAATTTGCTTCCAGTTATTCAATTATCCCTGCCTATTCTCGCCCTAGCATCAGCTGCGTCTATCCCTGTTCTATTCACATCAGGAGTGAGCATGTCCCGACGTGCGCACAAGCTTATAAAGAGGCTGAGTCACATGCTGCACTTGGCCAATCACAGCCTTGCCAATAGTAGGCATGGCTGCGATGGCATCTTAGGGCAAGTAGTATGATGCATGTTGATTGGCTGCTTTGCAGCCTTTCAAAATGCGCCAAAATACATGCCGAACGACGAACCCGAACCCGAACTTTTACGAAAAAGTTCGGGTTCGGGTCCGTGTCACGAACACCCCAAAATTCGGTACGGACCCGAACTATGCTCGAACTGTTCGCTCAACACTAGTCTCTAGGATTGTGGATTCTCGTCTTGTCCGCGGTCCCCTCCAGTACCTCGTTCATTGGGAGGGTTATGGTCCTGAGGAGAGGATGTGGGTCCCAGTGACGGACATTAAGGCCACTCGTCTCATCAGGGCTTTCCATAGGTCCTATCCTGAGAAGGTGGGCCCTGAGTGTCCGGAGTCCACTCGTAGAGGGAGGGGTACTGTCACAACCAGACAGTTGAGAAGCTCTGACAGGAGCTTTCCAGATCCTCCTCCTTGAGTTTCTTTGTTTTGGTTAAGTTCCTCATCTCGTTAGTCTATCTCAGCTGTCATGCAGTTGGACTGATTGCTTCCCTTTAAGTTCCTCCCCATGATGCATTAGGTTGCGGCTTATACAACTTCCTGGAGTGTGTGTGCTTGCTGTTTCTATTTCCCAGTCCTCTGCAAGATAAGTGCTGTTCCTTTATTTGTGATTTTCTGTCTGCTGGATTTTCAGGTGACCCTGACTCCCTCCGTGTCTAGTGTAGGGAGCCGGCTGTAATAAAGGAATGGTATATAAGGGAAAGAGAGCATAGTGGCTGTCATTACCGCTGAGGAAGGGGCTTGATCCCCGAAACGCGTCCGGATCATGACAGCTAAAGTCTTTTTCAACGGACTCCCAAGGTGGCGATATTGAGAGGCAGCCCCCTGGACCCCTGTCAAGTGGCTCGTTTGTGCGAACAACAAGCATACAGTCCGGACTTTAGGACCAAACTTACTCACCAGTCCCCAAAATGAGCCATGTTTATCACGTGGGACGCCGCGTTTGAGAACTTCAGACCACATGGGATGCCGGTGTGAGTCGAAATTGGCTGAATAAGGACTTGCCTACTTGAACACAAGAGGGGTAACGTACTTCGCCCCATGGGGCTATATTCATACTTTCTTGTATGCGATTTTCACCATATGCCACTATTTGTGATTATACACATTATATGCCACACATGGCCAAGTGCGGTGAACAGATTGCATAATACTTTGGCTGGATTCGGACTGCCTATATCAGGATCTATTCCATCCATTGGATATATGGACATTAGTGCATCGATTATTGCATGAGATATAGTAGGGTCCAACTGGTTTTATAGATTGTGTGTGTGTGAATATTTTATGCAAATATTTTATGTGAATAATATATGTGATCATTGCTGCGAATTTTATGTGCAATAAATAGGCTTATTGATATCCTTTTCGATGTTTTCAGGTAATTGAGTGCCCTCCAACTACTTATTTTCTCTAGATATTTTCCATATACCTGCGTCCACAAAATTACTGCTTGAGGTTAATATCCCTGCTTCGAATAACAACTGATTGAGGCCTTCCATATATCAGCTTCCACAAAATAATGATAGAGGTTTTCCATATACCTAGGTCCACAAAATACAGATTGCGGGTTTTGATATACCTGCTTCAACTAACAACTAATTGAGGCCTGCCATATATCAGCTTCCACAAAATTGTGATAGAGGTTTTCCATATACCTGCGTCCACAAAATTACTGCTTGAGGGTAATATACCTGCTTCAACTAACAACTGTTAGATGCCTTCCATACATCAGTGATAGATGTTTACCATATACCTACTGTACATCTGCAAAATTACAGCTTGAGGGTGATATACCAGCTTCTACTAACTACTGATTGAGGCCTGCCATATATCAGCTTCCACAAAATAGTGATAGAGGTTTTCCGTATATATGCGCCCACAAAATTACTGCTTAAAAGTGATATACCAGCTTCAACTAACAACTGATTGATGCCTGCCATATATTAGCTTCCACAAAATAGTGACATAGGTGTTACATATACCTGCGTCCACAAAATACAGATTGCGGGTTTTAATATACCTGTTTCAACTAAGAACTGATTCAGGCTTGCAATATATCAGCTTCCACAAAATAGTGATAGAGGTTTTCCATATACCTGCATCCAGAATTTACTGCTTACGGGTGATATATTAGCTTCAACTAACAACTGATTGAGGCCTGCTATATATCAGCTTCCACAAAATAGTGATAGAGGTTTTCCATATACCTGGGTCCACAAAATACAGACTGTGGGTTTTAATATACCTGCTTCAACTAACAACTGATTTAGGCCTGCCATATATCAGCTTCCACAAAATAGTGATAGACATTTTCCATATAACTGCGTCCACAAAATTACTGCTTGAGGGAAAGATACCTGCTTCAAGTAACAACTAATTGAGGCCTTTCATATATCAGCTACCACAAAATAGTGATAGATGTTTTTCATATACCTACGTCCACAAAATTACTGCTTGAGGATGATTCAACTAACAACTGATTGAGGCCTGCCATATATCAGCTTTCACAAAATACTGATTGATTGGTTTGATATACCTGATTCAACTAACAACTGATTGAGTCCTTCCATTTGTCAGCTTCCACAAAATAGTGATAGAGGTTTTTTATATACCAGGGTCCACAAAATACTGATTGATGGGTTTGATATACCTGCTTAAACTAACAACAGATTGAGACCTTCCATAATTCAGGCTTCCACAAAATAGTGATAGAGGTTTTCCATATACCTGTGTCCACAAAATACAGATTGTGGGTTCTGATATACCTGCTTTAACTAACAACTGATAGAGGCCTTCAATATATCAGCTACCACAAAATAGTGATAGACGTTTTTCATATACCTACGTCCACAAAATTACTGCTTGAAGATGATATACCTGCTTCAACTAACAACTGATTGAGTCCTTCCATATATCAGCTTCAACAAAATAATAAATAGAGGTTTTCATATACCTACTTCCACAAAATTACTGCTTGAGGATGATATAACAGCTATAACTAACCACTGATTGAGGCCATTAATATATCAGCTTCCACAAAATAGTGATTGAGGCTTTCCATATACCTGGGTCCACAAAATTCAACTAAAAACTGTTTGATGCCTTCCATATATCAGCTTCAAAAAAATAGTGATAGAGGTTTACCTGCGTCCACAAAATTATTGCTTGAGGGTGATATATTAGCTTCAACTAACAACTATTGTTGAGCGAGCATGCTCGGCCGAATACCTGTTCGGCTCGAGCATCGCTATTCTCGGCACATGTCGGTACTTGGCCGAGTACCGCATGTGCTCGAGCGCCATGTTCGAGTCTCCTTCCCGCACATTTTGCGGCTGCTAAGCAGCCAATAAATGTGCAGGTAAGTACTGCCATCACTGTAATGCCAGTAACTGGCTACTGGCATTACATTGATTGGCTGGACAGAACGCGTCTTCAGGTGCTATATAGCACCCGATGACGCGGGTTCGACTCATTGCGAGTCAGGGAGAGCTGGGCATAGGAAAGAACAGATAGTGTAGCGAGTTTGTGATCGCAATTTATTCAATTTTAAACCATTTCAAAGACCCAAAAGTATTTTTAAGGACTATTGTGTGTGGTGGTGGCAGCAATTTAATCTTGCAAAATAGTCTTCGATTTTTTTTTCCCATACTTTACGATTCTTTTTCTATAGAGGGTGTCTGAAGTGACTTGTGACATCTGTTCAGCAATACCTACTATGTATCAGGGGCAGAGATAGGAAGAATATTATTGAAAACAATTTTATTTTTTCGATAATTTATCCACATTTTTCCTATAAACGGTCCCTGCAGTGAATTGTCACATCTGTGCTGCAATAGCGTGTGTGTGTCAGACACAGATATCTGGAAAAATATTAGCGAAAACAATTATATTTTTTCCATAATTTATTCACATTTTTACTATAAAACAGTCCCTGCAATGAATTGTCACATCTGTGATGCAATAGCTTCTGTGTGTCAGGCCCAGATATTGGGAAAAATATGACTTAAAGGATGGAAGATACCCAGGCAATAAACCACCCATCTACCTTACCGCCCCTTCCTGTTCCCCAATTAACACACAGAGACATCTTCTTGGGAAAAGAGCCTTCTCGGCCAATTTATTCAACAACATTAATTATCACTTCACAGAAAATACGTAATAACACGCATAATATATCAATTACCATAACAATTATCATAACATCTGAACCATTGAATAGGATCCTAGAAGGCAACAGGTAAGCTGTGTTCTCCACCATTCACCTCCACATGTAATATCGCCTTACCCTCGGCCGCGGTCACCGACCCGAGAGCACCGAATACTCCAACTGTAATTAGTCTCCCCTGTAGGCCCATCTGCCCACAGGAGCCCCATGCACAAGCTTACCGAACCTCCTGAGATGCACACTCCACCTTGGCATGCACCTCTTAAACCTATCATTGCCTTCCAGGACCCTCCATTACCACGCCACGAACGACCATAGGAGAAACCTCACCTATGGGAGTCCTGCCACACCCGAAAAGCCGTCTCCAGACCCTCCTGAATCCCTAAGGCCCACATGTCAATACCCACCTCATTCAGGTGAACACCATCCGACCTAAGGAACTGAGGCGATGCCGCCTCCAGCTTCCGGTGCCGCACCACAATTCCACCATGGCGCCTCACAAAACGTCCAACCTCCCTATTAAGTTTAGCCCGGGCCTTATTAAGCCGGTCAACCGACCTCGCAAAACGCCAGGCTCTCCGAGCCACAACCTCGGACCAAACCACCAACACACCCGGAACATCCGACCACAAACGCAAAAGATCCAGCTTCATATCACGAATCACCTCCCTAGTACTGCGAACACCCAGGTCATTCCCCCCAACGTGCAACACAACAATATCAGGTGACCTATCTAACGAAACTGAAGCATGAAATTCCGGGAGCACCCTACCCCACAACAGGCCCCGTATGCCGATCCAGCGCACTTGCATGTCAGCCGGGTCGAACCCCAAATGCCATCCGTTCCTCCGCACGTCCGCCCGCAATGCTCCCCAGTACACGTAGGAGTGTCTGAAGATCCAAGCCATACAAGCCGACCCTGTAAACACATAAAGTTAAAACCTAACTCACCAATCAGCGTAATAAAATACTGTATAGACAACCGAACATTGATCCCCTTGGCACTCACAACATGTGAGTACGAACATACGACTGATAACACCTAGATTCCCACCGGCCAATACGTTTAATGGCCTCCTCCCCCAGGCCCCATCTGGCCGCCTCCGTTGCCGCCCCAATCCTAAAAGAAAGGGACGCAAAATCCTGAGCCGGGTAACCCGCTGCGAACAAACACTTCCGAAAAACTGCAACAAACTGATACCTTGACAATGCCGACCCATCTGCATGCATCAACAACGAACCCACCTCATCCGGCCTAACCACCAACAACTCCTCCACACACCTGACCGGGCACAAGACCGACCCAACCAAAGGGCGCAATATAATACCCACCCCTTTGCCCTCCTGATCCATCTTAGACCTACGCAATACGCAACACAAACCTCCCCCAGAAAAACACACATCCTGCCTCAACAAACCTCCCCCACACAACCGATTTCCCGACACCAGTTCCGACACCCTGAATGCCCCGAAAAAGGCCAAGGAAAAAGCAGCCCTAAACAAACAAACCTCATAAGGCGTCAAACACACCACACCAACCATCTCCCACAACGACTGCAACACTGCCCACGAAACCGGCCTACGTGTGTCTGGCCACGCGGCACTACGCCTATAACCCTTCAAAGCTTGCCTAACCAGAAAGCAGTTAGACACATCCATGAGACCCCGCAACCGCAACCAAAAATTGACGGCCGCCACTCGCTTGGAAACCACTGAAAGACACCCCCGAACTATAAGACAAACCTATAAAATATACCAACAACATCTGAAAATCCTCCACTACCTCACAACCCCCCACCTGATCCAACAACTGCTCCCACTGGGACCACACCAAAGAATACGCCAACCACGTACTCCTACTCACGGACCGGCGAATCAACTCAGAGGAGACCCCAAGGCCACATTCCAGAGCCACTGAGGACATGATAGACCCGTCTCGTCCGCATCCGGCACCAGCCCGCGAAAACGATCCCACTGAAAGCGAGAAAGTGAATCAGCAATGTCGTTATCAACACCCGGAACATGCACAGCCACAAAACAGGCATTCAACCGCAAGCCACTAAGCACTAAATGGCGAAGCAAGCGCAACACCGGGGGGCGAATTAGCAGACTGACTGTTAATCGCCTGAACCACCCCCATGTTGTCACAGCAAAATCTCACTCTTTTATTCCTGAGCACGTCCCCCCACAACTCAACAGACAAAATGATCGGAAACAATTCCAACAAAACCAGATTCCTCAAAAAACCTGCCTCCACCCAAACCTCCGGCCAGGCACCAGCGCTCCACTGCCCCCGGCAAAAGGCCCCGTAACCACAAGACCCCGACGCATCCGTACACAATTCCAAATCAAAACCGGACACAGGCGCCTCCATCCACACCGAACGCCCATTAAATTCCTCCAGAAAACGCTCCCACACCAACAGGTCATCCCGAACCTCAGATGATAACCGCAAAAAATGGAAGGGCCTCCGCACCCCAGCCGTCGCCATGGCCAAGCGCCTGCAGAACACCCGGCCCATTGGCAGAATTCTGCATGCAAAATTCAACTTCCCTAGAACCGACTGCACACGCTGCAACTGCACCTTTTTCACCCTCCTTAAAAAGGCAATATCCTCACGCAAGTCCGCCACCTTCTCCTCCGGCAACCGACACTCCATGGCCACACTATCTATCACTATACCCAAAAATTTAACAGACGTCGCCGGGCCCTCCGTCTTTTCCGGTGCCAACAGGACACCCAAACGACCAGCTATGCTCTCCATCGTGTGAAGTAACACCGAGCAAACTCGTGACCCAGCAGGTCCCAGAAACAAAAAGTCGTCAAGATAATGTAAAACAGAAGTCCAACCCGCCTCCTGCTTCACCACCCACTCCAAAAAGGAAGCAAACTTCTCAAACAAAGAACATGAAATTGCACAACCCATCGGCAGACAACAATCAACATAAAAACTGCCTTCCCACTTAAACCCCAACAAATGCAAACTGTCCGGATGAATGGGTAACAAACGAAAAGCGGCCTCTATATCCGTCTTCGCCAACAAAGCCCCTTTTCCAAAACGACGCACCTACCGAACCGCCTCATCAAATGAAGTATACGAAACCGAACAAAGCTCCTCAGCAATACCATCATTAACAGAACTACCCTCAGGAAACGACAAGTGGTGTATGAGCCTAAACTTGCCCACCTCCTTTTTTGGGACCAAACCCAACGGTGACACCCATAAACCTGACAACGGAGATTCCGCAAATGGGCCAGCGACCCGCCCCGCCGCGATCTCCTTACCAATCGTCCGGCCTACGCAAAGCCGACGTCAAGTTACGGGGAGCCACAACCGGGCTGACCGAAAAACACAGGATCCGAAAACCATCCCTGAAACCAACAAACAACAAAACCGCTGCAGCCCTATCTGGGTACCTCTCTAACCACGGCAACATCTCTTCCACCTTCACCGGCGTCGCCCCTATTCTGCGCCCCATCAACTCCTTTTCCTCGCCCCCACTTGAAACACCGTGACAGACTGTGCGCCCCACCGCATCCGGAACACTCGTGCTTGAACCGACAGTCGGCGAGGTATCTGCAATAACCCTCATTGAACTGCCAACAGCAACCCTTCTTTTGCCCAACACCAGGTTCGGACGCCGAAGGACCCCCGGCTGCCCCACGAAAGGACTGATGCCCCACCTTCGGAGCCGCCATAAGCCGCATCCAAAGACCGATATCTTTGTGATCCCAGCGAATACTCGCCCGGACCGCCTTCTGCTGACGAAACTGCTCGTCGTACCTCAACCATGCCACACCCCCATACGTCCTATAGGCCTCACCAATGGCATCCATGTAACAGAAAAGCGCGGAACAGTGCTCCGGCGCTTTTTCTCCCACCACACTTGCCAGAATGGCAAAAGCCTGCAGCCAATTCAAATACGTCCGCGGTATCAACCGATACCGCCGCTTCTCCTCCTCCTCCTTTTTGGACTCATCAGGCCTAACCCTATCCAAACTAAACTTTTCCAACTGAAGCAAAGAGAATATCTCCACATACTCGTCCTTCCAGATCTTCTCTTTAACCTCCGCCTTCAAATGAGCCCCCAGCGGCCCCTCAAAACAGACGTAGACCTCGCCCTTAGCTGCGTCCGCCAACCGCACCTCGTCCCCGACTTTTCCTTTCTCCCCAACACCGACCGACACATCCCCAGTCCCCGGCGCCTCCACATCCGCCCCAACGCTACTCGAGCCAACCCCGCCAGACTGACACCTCGTAACACCGGACACCTCTGGAGCCCATACCGCCGCAGGTGACTCCCGCACACCCGACCCCAACCTAGACAAAAGCGACACCATCCCCTCTAGCAATTCCTGCGCCAACCCCTGGCCCTGCAAAACATCCCCCCCCCCACCGATTGCTCAACAGGAGCCCGTTGCTGACCCGAAGGCCCCTCACCTGACCGGCCCTGAGGTATCCGCCCAGCAGCCACGGTCCGCCCGGACACTCCCGCCATCGATGGTCCGCTCAGCTGCGCTGCCGCCGGACCGGCTCCATCCTCGTCCATCCGCCCGTCGTCAGCTCCAGAGTCGTCCTGGCTCACCTCGCCGTCCTCCACTCCCGCCCGCTGTCCAGGCCCGCCGACAGGCGGCCGCCGTCTCTCGTCGCCCCCGGCAACCAACGTAAACCGCCTCCGTCCAGGCTCACCAGCAGGGGAACCGGCAGCCGCATCCGAAATACCTCCATCACTGCAGTCGTCCAGTACTGCAGCATCTCCTAGTCCAGCTCCTACAGCAACCTCGGCCTCCTGAACAAATCCAGCTGCAGTACCGGGGACAGCCACAGGTGTCGCTGCCGCGCTCCGCCCACTCCTCTGCAGTCTCACTGAAGAACGCCGCCGGCCCTGCGACAATGGCCGCGGCGCAACACGCACCACTGCTGACCTCACTCCAGGATCCAGGCCCCCACCGGAAGGCTGTGGGGCCGCACGCTCCTCTCCCCGCCGTGGTCGACTCGCCGCCCGCTCCTCAGGTAAGGGCCGACGCCTGGCTCGCTCCCCGTCCGACAAGGCGAGACGCCGCACCTGCATAGCTCCTCCCACGGCGTGAATAGGACGAGGCGACGGGCGCAGCCCGGTCCTCTCCCGCTGGTGCCCGGCGCCGACCAGGATTCCTCCCGCTGCGGCGGCGAGGCGCAGGGCTCACAGCCCTCACCGCCCGCAACGAAGGGTCCCTGCTGGGGCTCCTTAAGCGCCGCCGCACCCGTGGGGTAGCCTCAGGGCTCAGCCTCTCTGGGGGCACAGACCTCCTAGCCCTAGGCCTAGCAGCAGGGGCGGCCGGTGTGGGAACCAGACCCGCCAATACAGCTTGCAGACTCTGCTGCAACCAATCGGCCCCATGTCTCTCCGCCGCTGCCTTCACCGCATCCAATAAAACGTCCAAAGACTCCATAACTCCCAGCAAAAAATCCTTCCAAACCTGAAAAACCTTCCTGCTTCTTCACAAGCTCCTGACTGATAAACTCCACCCCCCATTCCCTTCATATACTGCCCGGGAAAATAGCTGACCGAGACCCCTCCCCACGACCTAACCTTAACCCTCAGCTGCCTGAACTTCCCCCCAAGTCAAAGAGCACTACGCCCAGGCTGCGCCCAGCTCCGTTGCTCCCATTAGTGACAACTAGGGTTGAGCGAACCCGAACTGAAAATTTCGGGTACGTACCGAACTTTAGGATTTTTGGACCCCGGACCCGAACCTGAACATTTCCGTAAAAGTTCGGGTTTGGGGTTCGCCACTTTCTTGCCACTTTTTGAAATCAACAAGCGTCATACTACTTGCCCCAAGAGGCCTACTAATGGCATGGCTGTGATTGACCAGAGCAGCATGTGACCCAGGCTCTATACAAGCTTGAGTCACATAGCGCTGCACGTCACTCTGCTATTACAAGTGTAGGGAGCAGATGCTGCTGGACTTGTGATTTCAGGGAGAGAATAGGAGAGAATCTAACTCAGTGATCTACAGACAAATAGTTGTTTGGGTACAGGGCACTATCGTTTTACCCTGCCCTGAGCTCATTGACCAAAAAATACTAACTTTTAGAATTCTGTTAGCTAGGTGGGTGGCGGCGGCAGCCATTTTATGCATGCTCAGTGCACCAGCACTGCATCGGAGCTTTTGGGACATTGCAAATCACCATTTTTTGGGGGCAAACTACAACATCTGGATTACTAAATGTGCAATTTAAGGTAGAAATACACCCATCATTTTCTGGGGTTTTAAAAACACACTACTTTTTTTAAAAAAAACTGTATTTTCCAGATCTGCAAGTGTTAAATTCAAGTTTAATATATACAGCTTTCATATTCTGTTAGCAAAAAAAGATTTTTTGGGCAATCTACAACATCTGGATTAGACAGTGTGCAATTTAAGCTAGAAATACACCCATCATTTTGTGGGTTTTGAAAAACACACTTTTTACTTCCCAAAAACAGTATTCTCCAGATCTGCAAGTGTTAAATTCAAGTTTAATATATACAGCTTTCATATTCTGTTAGCAAAAAAATACTTTTTTGGCAATCTACAACATTTGGATTAGTCAGTGTGCAATTTAAGCTAGACATACACCCATCATTTTCTGGGGTTTGAAAAACACACTATTTTGACTAAAAACACTATTTTCAGGCTTTGCAGCATCAGCACGTGTGAAATTACAGGCTTATATACTGCTGTCAAATTCAGTTTTGAAACAAACACTCATTTGGGCACAACAAATTTAGTTGTCAGCCTTTGATGCATATGTCATTGTAAGATACACCATTAAAACATTTGGGTTACATTCAGAGATTTTAAATACCGCCATTTGGTGCACCAATATTGAATTCAGGCCTACAGAGGTTCAGACCCTCTGAGATACTACCTCTACATACAGGGGTTTGAATTAGGCATTTGAAATACAGCCATTTGAAATACAGCAATTTTATGCAAAGATATATTTACTTCAGGCCTACAGAGGTTCAGGCCCTGTGAGATACCACCTCTACAAACAGGGGTTTGAATTAGGCATTTGAAATACAGCCATTTGAAATACAGCCATTTTGTGCAAAGATATATTTACTTCAGGCCTACACTGGTTCAGACCGTGTGAGATACCCCCCTACATACAGGGGTTTGAATCAGGCATTTGAAATACAGCCATTTGAAATACAGCCGTTTTGTGCAAAGATATATTTACTTCAGGCCTACAGAGGTTGAGGCCCTCTGAGATACCACCTCTACATACAGAGGTTTGAATCAGGCATTTGAAATACAGCCATTTGAAATACAGCCATTTTGTGCAAAGAAATATTTACTTCAGGCCTACGGAGGTTCAGCCCCTGTGAGATACCTCCTCTACAAACAGGGGTTTGAATTAGGCATTTGAAATACAGCCATTTAAAATACAGCCATTTTGTGCAAAGATATATTTACTTCAAGCCTACAGAGGCTTAGGCCCTGTGAGATACCACCTCTACAAACAGGGGTTTGAATTAGGCATTTAAAATACTGTCTTTTTGTGCAAAGATATATTTACTTCAGGCCTACAGAGGTCCAGGCCCACAGCCATTTTGGGCAAAAAAATCTTTTATTGAGACTAGTTTGGTTCAGGCCGTGTGAGATACACCCTTTACATACTGTCGTTCTATTCTACTATTAATTAAACACCCATTTAGGGCAAGATCCTAAATTAAAAAAATATGAGGAGAGCGTCAAATAAGTGACATGGCCCAGGTCGTGGTGCTACTGGTGGAGGTCCTGGTGGCGGGAGAGGACGTGGTCGATCTGTGCCAGCTACACGCACAAGTGAAACCCCTTCCTCAGGTGCGAGTAGGCGACAAAACCTACAGCGGTATTTGGTCGGGCCTAATGCTGCTCTACGAATGGTGAGGCCTGAACGAGTACAGACAATATTAGATTGGGTTGCTGACAGTGGATCCAGTTCCTTCACATTGTCTCCCACCCAGTCCCCTGCTGAAAGACCACAGTTTGAAGCTGCAGCCCATGTTCATTAGTCTTTTACCTCAACCCCTTGCAAATTAGCCAAGCAGTCTGAGCCCCAAGTCATGCAGCAGTCTCTTCTGCTTTCTGATGACTCTGTTAGCAGGGTTTCCCAGGGACATCCACCTAGCCTTGCACCTGAAGTGGAAGAGATTAAGTGCACCGATGCCCAACCACTTATCTTTCAAGATGAGTACTTTGTACATGGGAGGCCCATCGCAGCACGTCTCAGATAGAGTTGAGCGAATACCTGGATGTTCGGGTTCGAGAAGTTCGGCCAAACTTCCCAGAAATGTTCGGGTTCGGGATCCGAACCCGACCCGAACTTTGTCCCGAACCCCATTGAAGACAATGGGGACCCGAACTTTTTGGCACTAAAAAGGCTGTAAAACAGCCCAGGAAAGGGCTAGAGGGCTGCAAAAGGCAGCAAAATGTAGTTAAATCCCCTGCAAACAAATGTGGATAGAGAAATTAATAAAAATAAAAATAAAATAAATAAAAATGAACCAATATCAATTGGAGAGAGGCCCCATAGCAGAGAATCTGGCTTTATGTCAGCAGAGAATCAGTCTTCATGTCATAGCAGAGAATCAGGCTTCACGTCACCCACCACTGTAACAGTCCATTGTCAGATATTTAGGCCCCGACACCCAGGTGTCACGGAACCATGAACCAGACGTACAACAAGAGATAAGTGAAAATAAGAAGGCTTTATTGAAAATAAAGCTGTAAAGCAAAAGTCCAAACGGATGGTGAAACCGAGCAGAGTCTTTGCGAAGCCAGAGGTCAGGAACCAGAAGGGTAGTCAGACGAAGCCAGGATCAGGAACCAGCAGGGTAGTCAGACGAAGCCAGGATCAGGAACCAGCAGGGTAGTCAGACGAAACCAGGATCAGGAACCAGCAGGGTAGTCAGACGAAGCCAGGATCGGGAACCAGAAGGGTAGTCAGACGAAGCCAGGATCAGGAACCAGAAGCAGCAGCAGTCTTAGAAGCATGTGAACACAAGAGGACCAAGCAAGGAACTGAAGCCACAGACCTCCTATATATATGAGCTAGGCATCCAGCTCCTCCCAGGGGAAGGAGGAGCCGCAGGGTGGAAGGCTACAAGAAACCCAGAAACCAAGATGGCCGCCAGCACATGTCAAACGAAGGAGAGCAGCAAGCAGGTAAGACCATGACAGTACCTCCCCCTCAAGGGCCCCTCCTCCGCGGAGCACAAAACAGTTTCTGAGGGAAGCATGCGTGGAAGGCTCGGAGCAAGGCAGGAGCATGGACATCTGCGGAGGGAACCCAGGAACGCTCCTCTGGACCATAACCACGCCAATGGACCAAAAACTGCAACCGACCGTGGACCAGGCGTGAGTCCAGGATATTGCTCACCTCATATTCCTCACGATTGCTCACTTGGACCGGACGAGGCCGAGGAAGTGAAACGATTACACACCAGTGGCTTCAACAGGGAGACATGAAACACGTTGGAGATCCGCATGCCAGGAGGAAGCGCAAGGGCATAGGCTACCGGGTTTACCCTGTGAAGCACTCGGAAGGGACCAACAAAGCGAGGCGCCAGCTTGGGAGTGGGCACTCGAAGGTTGAGGTTGCGGGTGGACAACCATACACGGTCTCCGACCTGGTAGGAAGGAGCAGGCGCTCGTCTGCGATCAGCCTGGAATCTCTGGCGCTGCGCAGAGACCTTAAGGGACTTCTGGATCTGTACCCAAGAAGCACGTAGGACGGAAAGGTGATCCTCCACAGCCGGAATATCCTGGGGAGAGAATACCTCCGGTAACACGGCAGGTTGGAACCCATAATTGGCCATGAAGGGAGACGTCCCAGAGGAAGAGTTCACCGCCGTGTTCCTGGCAAACTCAGCCCAAGGCAGGAGGTCAACCCAATTGTCTTGGTGATCGGAGACATAGCAACGAAGGAATTGCTCCAAGGCCTGATTGGATCATTCTGCGGCCCCATTGGACTGAGGGTGGTAGGCCGAGGAGAAGGAGAGATGAATCCCCAACTGGGAGCAAAAGGCGCGCCAGAACCTGGACACAAACTGACTCCCCCGATCCGACACAATCTCCTTAGGCAAACCGTGCAACCGGAAGACCTCCCTGGCAAAAATCGTGGCCAACTCTTGTGCAGAGGGTAACTTCTTGAGAGGAACACAGTGGCACATTTTGGAAAACCGATCCACAATCATGAGAATGACCGTATGGCCTCGGGATGCAGGGAGGTCCACAATGAAATCCATCCCCAGGTGTGACCATGGGCGCTCCCCGGTGGCTATGGGTTGCAGAAGGCCCAACGGAAGGTGCCGAGGGGACTTACTCTGGGCACAAACGGAGCATGCCGCTACATATGCGGCGATGTCGGAACGTAGGGAAGGCCACCAGAACAGACGTGAAACAGCCCAGGACAGCTGATTCTTTCCAGGATGCCCCGCGGTCTTGGAGTTATGGTAGGTTCGCAACAACCGAGTGCGCAACTCCTCAGGCACAAAACATCTGCCGTTGGGTCTCCCAGAGGGAGCACCAGATTGAGCCGCCAAAATCTGCTCACCCAGGGGAGAGGTCAGGCTGGTGCGAATGGCGGCCAGGATCTGATTCGGAGGTATGACCGAAGTCGGAATCGACTCCTCCCTGGACAGCTCGGAGTACTGCCGTGATAAGGCATCCGCCCTGATGTTCTTGGAACCGGGTAGGTAGGAGACCACGTAATTAAAACGTGACAAGAACAGAGCCCATCTGGCCTGACGTGGTGTCAATCTCTTGGCCTCAGAAAGGTAGGTCAGATTCTTGTGGTCCGTCAGGATGAGAACCGGAACCACCGAACCCTCGAGCAAGTGCCTCCATTCTTTAAGGGCCTGCACGATGGCCAATAACTCCCTGTCACCAATCAAATAGTTGCACTCCGCGGAAGACAGTTTCCGGGAGTAAAACCCACAAGGAAGCAGAGGAACCTCTGGTGTTCTACGCTGAGACAGAAGGGCGCCTACTCCCGTCTCAGACGCGTCCACCTCGAGGACAAAGGGCAACCCAGGGTTGGGATGCGACAGAATCGGAGCCGACACAAAGGCGGACTTTAGGGCCTCAAAAGCTCGGATGGCCTCGAGCGGCCAGACCTGGGAATTACTGCCCTTCCTGGTCAGATCCGTGAGAGGCTTGGCCAGCATGGAAAAGTCCCTGATGAACTTCCGATAATAATTGGCGAAGCCCAAAAAGCGCTGCAGGGAACGAAGACCACTGGGCTGGGGCCACTGTAAGACAGCCGAAACCTTCTCAGGATCCATGGAGAACCCCTCAGCGGAAATGATGTAACCTAAGAAGGTTACCTGGGATCGGTGAAATTCGCATTTCTCAAGCTTACCGAACAGCTTGTTCTCTCGTAACCGTTGCAACACTCGTCTGACATCCAGAATGTGTGCCTCCATGGATTCAGAATATACCAAGATGTCATCCAAATAGACTACCACACACTGCTGCAACAGGTCACGGAAAACATCGTTGATGAATTCCTGAAAGACTGCGGGCGCATTGCACAACCCAAAGGGCATAACCAAGGATTCGTAATGACCGGTCCTGGTGTTAAACGCGGTCTTCCACTCATCGCCCGCCTTGATCCTTACCAGGTTATATGCCGCCCTCAGGTCGAGTTTGGTAAAGACCGTGGCCCCTTTAAGGCGATCGAACAGCTCGGAAATCAAGGGTATCGGGTAAGCGTTCTTGATCGTGATGCGATTGAGACCCCTGTAATCGATGCAAGGCCTCAACTCACCGCCCTTCTTTTTCACAAAGAAAAATCCAGCCCCTGCCGGGGACGAAGATTTGCGAATGTGTCCGCGTGAAAGCGCCTCCCTCACGTACTCCTCCATGGCCTCATTCTCCGCTACCGACAGTGGATAGACTTTGCCACGAGGAGGAACGGCACCAGATTGTAACTCTATGGCACAATCATATGGGCGGTGCGGAGGTAGGGCAACCGCGCGCACCTTATCGAATGCATCCCGGTACTCCTCATATTCAGGAGGCAACAGAGAGTCCGAGGAAGTACACAGCAACTTGACAGACCCATGGATGCAACTAGCCCCACTCTGCGGTGACCACGAGAGGATCTCGACCGATCTCCAATCGAAAGTCGGATTATGCTTCTGGAGCCTGGAGCCAGGGGTACCCCAAGACCACCGAGTAGTGTGGAGACGAAATAACCTGGAGGCAGACCGACTCTCTGTGAACGGCACCAATGGCTATCCCCACTGGAAGGGTCTCATGAGTCACGTGTGGCGGCAGAAGGGGTCTGCCGTCTATCGCCTCAAGAGCCAGTGGGGAACCTCTAGCCTGCAGAGGAATGGAATTGGCGGCAGCGAACACACTATCAATGAACAAACCACCAGCACCAGAGTCCACCAACGCCTGGGTCGTCACCGAGCCCCCGAACCAGGAGAGGACAACAGTGATCAGTGGTTTGCCAACACGGGAAACCGGGGACGAGGAGACTGCACCCAAGATCTGCCCCCGACAGGATCTCAGGGTACGAGCGTTTCCCGGACGGTTCGGACATGCCAACCGAAAATGCCCACCGAGACCACAGTACATGCATCGGCCCTCACGTCTCCGGAGTGCCCTCTCCCCCTCGGACAGGCGAGCAAACCCCAGCTGCATGGGTTCACCCCCAGACAAGTCATCCCCAGGAGGCGTGGGAGGAGAGGGAGGCACGGGTGGGACAGCAAACGTAGGCACCAATCTGTTAGAAGACCTCCGCAGGTTCTCCTTAAAGGAAGGTCTCTCCCTGAGTCTGGTGTCAATCAAAATCAGGAAAGAAATAAGAGACTCGAGCTCAACTGGTAGGTCCTTAGCTGCAACCTCATCCTTCAAGGCATCCGAGAGACCATGAGAGAAAGCAGCGACCAGAGCCTCATTATTCCAGCCCACCTCTGCTGCCAGGGTACGAAACTCAATGGCGTATTCAGCTACGGATCGTGAACCCTGTCTGATGGACATAAGGAGCTTCGCAGCAGAGGCAGCACGAGCCGGCACATCGAATACCTTCCGAAGAGAAGCAACAAAACCGGAAAACTCGGCAACCACCGGATTGTTGTTCTCCCATAAAGGGCTGGCCCAGGCCAAGGCCTTGTCCGAGAGCAGCGAGATCAAGAAGCCCACCTTTGATCTCTCAGTAGGAAAGGCATGTGGCAGCAACTCGAAATAAATGCCCACCTGGTTAAGGAAACCTCGGCACTGAGTTGGCTCTCCCCCAAAGCGCTGTGGAAGAGAGGCAGAACCGGTCATACCCCGAAACACCGCAGGCGCAACAACAGGTGTCTGGGTAGACTCTGGCGCAACAACCGGAGCGGCAGTAGGAGCGAGCCCAGGAGCGACAACCGACCCATCGGGAACGGGAGCAAAATGAGCCGTGCGTTCAAGCATGGTTTGCAACGCCACAGCGAACCGACCCAACAGGTGATCCTGCTGATCAAGTCTGGCAACCAGCGTGGGTAGCGAGGATGGCCCTGTACCGTCAGAATTCATGGCTTGGTCCTAATGTCACGGAACCATGAACCAGACGTACAACAAGAGATAAGTGAAAATAAGAAGGCTTTATTGAAAATAAAGCTGTAAAGCAAAAGTCCAAACGGATGGTGAAACCGAGCAGAGTCTTTGCGAAGCCAGAGGTCAGGAACCAGAAGGGTAGTCAGACGAAGCCAGGATCAGGAACCAGCAGGGTAGTCAGACGAAGCCAGGATCAGGAACCAGCAGGGTAGTCAGACGAAACCAGGATCAGGAACCAGCAGGGTAGTCAGACGAAGCCAGGATCAGGAACCAGAAGGGTAGTCAGACGAAGCCAGGATCAGGAACCAGAAGCAGCAGCAGTCTTAGAAGCATGTGAACACAAGAGGACCAAGCAAGGAACTGAAGCCACAGACCTCCTATATATATGAGCTAGGCATCCAGCTCCTCCCAGGGGAAGGAGGAGCCGCAGGGTGGAAGGCTACAAGAAACCCAGAAACCAAGATGGCCGCCAGCACATGTCAAACGAAGGAGAGCAGCAAGCAGGTAAGACCATGACACCAGGCAGAGGAGAGAGGTCCCATAACATAGAATCTGGATTCATGTCAGCAGAGAATCAGTCTTCATGTCATAGCAGAGAATCAGGCTTCAAGTCATAGCAGAGAATCAGGCTTCATGTCATAGCAGAGAATCAGGCTTCACGTCACCCACCACTGGAACAGGCCATTGTCAGATATTTAGGCCCCGGCACCCAGACAGAGGAGAGAGGTCCCATAGCAGAGATTCAGGCTTGGGTGTGTCTGGTGTCTGCAGCTGAGGTGAAAGGGTGTGTCTGCTGCAGCTCCTGAACCTCCACAGCACAGGCCTCTCCGGGGAGTTTTCTACCATCTGCTCCCCAGGAGGAGTTCCAGGCTTGCGGGGGAGTGTGACACCTTTTCCCCCAGCCCAGGCCCTGCCTCTCCCTAGGGAGCTGGTGGGGTCCTGTGGCCATGAGCTCCCGGAAGGGTGCCCCTGCTCCCCGGCGTAGGTCGGAGGGGAGTATGGACGGGCGGCGACCGACTCTGAGCGATGGCGGCGAGGGGGTGAAAACATCTGGACGCGGTGGTAGCCAAGTCCCCCCTGAGGACCCGAGGACATCAGGAGGAAAAAGACTACCAGCAGGAAGCCTAGAGGTGTCGTCCCAGGTAGGTTGGGGGTCTCGGTGGGAGGGAGAGAGTACCCTCACCTACAGCTCTCGTATAGCTGCCCACCTGCGAGAATACGATGAGCTGGGACGGCACCTCAAAGCCGTAAGAAAGGATCTAAAGGAGACGAGGGCCAGGTCCACTATCTCCTCCAGGTCAAAGAGGCCCCCCCTCAGGGAGAAAATTGGGGTCCTGAAAGAGGACCTGGAGGCCTCCCTGAAGCGGCAAGATCAGTTGCTGGAGGGCAGTGGGCCCTTCAGAGAAAAGTTACTAAATGGGGAGCGATTTAAGGAGATGGAGGCTGCGAGGAGAGGGGAGCCGTGCGGGGGTGCGGAGAGCGAGGTGGAGGAGTTGGAAGACTCCGAATCTCTGGCATCCCAGGCAGGGCCCCAAACCTCGCAGTCTGAACCAGCCCTCCCGGTAACCCCAGTAATGGAGGCATATAGTGGCATTCCGCCCAAACAGGAGCAAGTGCAGTTACCAGCGTTGCCATCTTCGGATGCGGAGTCAGCTATGGAGGGAAGCGATGAAGATGGTGGTCTACTGAGAGAGATCAAAATGTTGGAGTCGCCTGTGGTAGACTTTCAGGGTTTTGCGTTTGGAGAAGACCTGCTGGATGAGGACGAGAGCAGTGGCAAGAAAAAGATGAAGAGCAAGAAGGAAAAAAAAAACATCCAGACACGTTATGTCTATACACGCTTGGTGGAGGCTGAAAAGTCTTCACCAGGCGTGTATCCCGCTAAACTCCCTGGCTCGGCATCTGAGGTGGTGCCTGAGCGGAGGAGCGGGGAGATTGTGCAGCCCAAAATGGCGCCGGACGCCGTCCCTGCATGCGGAGGCAGGGAGGAGGTGCCGGCAGAAAGCGGGATCCGGCAGTCATCTGTTAAAAGTGGAGGGGGCGGGCAAAAACATCGGGAGGCCCCGCCCACCACTCTGCCAGCCGCTCCGTCCACCGCTCTGGCTACCAACCTGCCTGCCGTTCAGGTATGTGGGGTGGTGCTGGGGCGGTGTGATGATGAGGTCACCGTCCCTCCTACCCGCGGCGGTGATAGTTCTGGGTCCCCGCCTGCAGCTGCCAACGTGCGGCGGGGATCAAGAGAGGCGGCGGCGGTGAATGAAGCAGGAGGCGTGGCCGGGGGTGTGTCTGGACACGCTCCCGAAGTTGGGAGTACAGGTGCAGGCAGTAAGCGCCTGCGTATTGAAGAGCCGGGGGCCGGAGCTGCCGGGGAGGATATGACTACGGCGCTCCGGTCCACTAAGACAGGTTGTGTTGCACCAGAACAGGTGGCCATGTACATTGCCACTGGACACGCCCCCTCTGTCTCGGCCTCCTCCTCCAGCGCTGAATTAAGTGCTGGGGAGGGGAGGAGTGTGATGATCACTGCCCAGGTCTCAAGGGCAGCAGGGGGGTGCTTGACCAGTGGCAATGAGGGTGGCAAGGAGCATAGTAGAGGAAAAAATAAGGCAAATAATAATAAAAAAAATAAAGGTAAAATGACACCTGCTGCACCAGCTGTCCCAGCAGAGAGAAAGGGTGCATGTGAGCAGGGTAGTGGTAGGGGTGTTGGTGGAGGTGTTGCATCTGGTCCCAAAGGTGGGATGGATGCTGGGAGTCAGCGGACCGTCGCTGAGAAAGCGATGGCTGCGGCTCCTGGTGTCCGCCCTCCGGAGGGGTCCGGTGTGGTGTCTGGTGCTAGTGTAGTGGGGGGGGCCGGTTCGGTTGCCCCTCCTGCGGCCGTAACACCTGGCAGAAGTTATGCCAGTGTGGCTGCGGCCGTGGGGGGGGGAGGGGCTATCCTTGTTTACTTCCTCATTCCCAGGAGTCGCGGTTGGTGACTTGCAACGGCGGCTCCTGGAGGCCCTGAAAAAGGGGGAGATTTCAATGACAGTAGAGGGTGAGAAGGTGGACCTATCCTTATGGATAGACAGGCACGGCCTGCAAGCTTTCCGAGAGGAAAGGGGGGGCGAGACCACCTGGTCCCTGCCCACAACCGGCCCTGGGACCAGACGGAATGTAGTCTGTCTCAAATGGAGAAGCAATGATGCCTGCCCTACGAGAAAGAGGGTGGTGGAGCTCCTGCTTGAGATGGGTTTCAGGGTGGCTGACATCTTCGCCCTGATACATCCCTATGGTTCCAGGGAGTTTGACATCAGCTTTGCCCGGCCGGAGGGCCTAGAGCTTTTCTGGTCCGGGTATGAGCTGGTGAAGAACTTACCGGATTGGAAGGGTTTTTTCCGCTCAGGCGATAACCCGGCAGAACAACGTCAAGAAAGTGACCGTTTTGACCCGTAATGAATCGCTTTCTTGCATTGATATTCTGACGTGGCTAAGTAGGTATGGGGACGTCCAGGGTGTACCATCGAAAAACCTGGACGAATTTGGCATTTGGTCGGGAGCCTGGACTTTCAATGTGAAGTTGAAATGTCTAGGAAGCACGGTTTCCCACATTCCATCCTCTGCCTTCATCGGCCGGGATAGGATTCTCGTTTTCTACAGGGGGCAGCCTAAGCTCTGTCACAAGTGCGGCAGCCCTTCACACTTCAGCGCCAGCTGCCAAGTGCAGAAGTGCGCGTTGTGTGGAGGGACAGGTCACCTTGCTGCATCTTGTGTGGAAATTAGGTGCAACTTGTGTGGTGTGCTCGGACACCCATTTAGTCGCTGTCCCCTCTCAGAGGTCAATGCGGCCCGAGCTCACGCAGGAGTGGGCCGGGAGGTCTCTTCGGCTGAGGCGGGTGCTGGCGGAGACAGTCGAGTTAAGGGGTCAGTGAAGACCAAGAGCGGTCCGTCCCGGCAGAGGCGGAGGGAGAGGCGCCAGGCGGAGAGGGAACAGAAGGAACCCCACCAAAATGGGGTGATGTCTGCCCCTCCCCAAGTGGCGGGCTCCCGTAGTTCGGAGACCCTAGGGGACAGGGAGCTAAGTGCGGAGATCAGGAGACTAGACCGGGCCGATGAGACCCAGTCTTCAAACTACGAAAGTGCAGAGGGTAGTGAGACTGGGTCTAATATCAATAGACGGAAACGGTTCTCAAAAGAAAAGAGCCCGACCAAAGTAGCCAGGGAAGGCGTAACTGGCTCCCCTCTTGAGCTCTCCAACCGGTATCTCACTTTGGATGAGACCTCTGCCTCCTCTTCATCCGGGGAGGAGGTAAGAAGTGGGGTACCGGGGGCGAAGGTGGGAGGGCTTCCAGGAGGCCCCGTGCCCCTCTCTGGTGTGGATGTAAGGTCCCCAGAAGAGGAGGCAAATCTGATTCCTGGAACTGAGAAAGACAGGGGCGGTACGCAAGAGGGAGCGGTGGTGACAGATGGAATGGACACCACCGCCTCTCTCAAAAGAGGACGCGCCGCCTTAGAGGATAGCCCCGGGAGGGGTAAGAGGGTCGGGAAGGAAGGAGGACATTCAGCTTAAACACCAAGTATGGCGGTACCCACTCAGCTGACACTGGCGACCATTAATGTCGCCAGCGTTAAATCTGATGCGGCTCGCTACACAGCCTTTGATTTTTTCAGCCGAGTTGAAGCTGATGTTTTATTTTTGCAGGAGACCAGACTGTCAAACTTGGCAGAAGTCCACAAGGCGAAGAGGGAGTGGAGATCTGGACCCTCCTTCTGGTCTCTTGCGGCTGAGTCGTATAGCGGAGTGGCGGTTCTTTTCACCGTACCGGTAGAATGCCGACGGGTGGTTGAGCTGGAAATGGGGAGGTGTTTGATCTTGGATATCCTCATGAAGGGACAGGAACTGCGCCTGATCAATATCTATGGGCCCCAGTCCAGGTGGGACAGTTAATGTCTCTTTATGAGGATCAAGCCTTTCCTTTTTACAAGCCGGCAAGTGGTCTTTGGTGGGGACTTTAACACCATCATAAGGTCCCAAGATAGGGGAGGCACCAGAAACCCGCTGGCTTATGATAGTATAGCTTTAAATAGCATAGCTAGTGAGGCTTGTCTGGTGGATGTCCACATTAGGCACACCCCAGACCACGGGGGTTTCACTTTCTATAGAGGAGATAGGATTAGGTCTAGAATAGACAGGTTTTTTTTTAAGGAGGAGGCTACTTTCTCGCCCTTGAGGGTTGTGGAGGTAGAATTCTCCGACCACTGTCTGATTATGTTCTCTCTAAATATTTCAGAATCCCCCCAAATGGGAAGAGGTTACTGGAAGCTGAATGCGGGAGTCCTGGAGGAAGCAGAGGTAAGACAATCCTTTGAGGACTTTCTTCAGAGTCAGGTAGCTTTGCTGGATCTCTGTGACACTAAGTCAGAGTGGTGGGAGATATTCAAAGACCGGGCCGCAAAATTCTTCCGCCAGCTCTCGAGCCTCAGGTCCCTGGACAGGTACCGCCTGTATCAGGGTCTGAGGAGGAAACTCGAAGATCTGGTCTCGACTGGAGGTAGCCGCGAGGATATCTCCAGGGTGAAATCTTTGCTCAAGAGGTGCCAGTATGATAGGCACACATCTTTCGTTTTTGAGAGGGACTTCGGGAGGTACCGCTCGCCCGACCCCTACAGAAACTGTAAGATGTCAGTGAAGAGTAAGTTAGTGACAGGACTGGTTGACAGTACGGGTTCCCTGAACAGGTCCAGATCAGGGATCCTGGAAGTCGTCAGATCCTTTTACTCGTGCCTCTTGGGAAAGAGGGATCTGGATCGGGACAAGATGTCGGTTTTCCTGGCTGAAATCACCCCTGAGTCAGAAGCTCACCTCTCTTTTGGCGTTTTGGTAGAAGAGATCAGGAAGGAGGAAGTTATCCTGGCGGTGGAAGGGTTAGCTCTGAAGAAGTCGCCAGGCCCGGATGGCTTAACATCCGAGTTTTATAAGACCTTTAAGGACTCTTTATGTCCCCTCTTGACTGAGGTATTCAATGAGTGTCTATCCTCGGGCACTCTGCCTCAGTCAATGAGGAGGTCAGCCCTGATCCTCCTATCAAAGGGTAAAGATCCGAGCCGTATTGAGAACTGGCGTCCCATAGCACTTCTCAATACGGACAGAAAGATTCTGGCCAAGATACTGTTTAACAGGCTGGTGACATTTGCGCCTCAACTCCTTTCGGTGGCTCAGCATTGCTCGGTTCCAGGCCGCAGAACTTTTAGTGCTGTGCTTGGTGTCCGAGAGGCAGTGGAACAGAGTAGAGCAGGCCACTGGAGGGGGGTACATGCTGTCCTTAGATCAAGCAAAGGCATTTGATCGGGTGAACCATGAGTACCTCTGGTCGGTCCTTCTGAAGTATGGCCTGCCGGGGGGGTTTGTCGATTGGTTAAAGATCTTGTATGCGGGGGCGGAGAGTTTCCCGCTTGTGAACGGTTGGTCTGGCTGCCCTTTTGAGGTTGGGTCTGGCGTTCTCCAGGGTTGTCCTTTGAGCCCGCTTTTATACGTGTTCGCGATTGATCCCTTTCTTAAGAGGGTCAATCGTGGACCATTGGCGGGAGTCGGGATGGATCCGGCGGCGCTGGAAGCCACTCTGAGGTCAGTAGCGTACGCCGACGATGTCACCATTTTCGTGTCGTCGAAAGGGGAGGCGGAATATGTGATGTCTGAGGTGGATCGCTACTCGGAAGCATCCGGGTCCATGATCAACCGGGATAAGTGTGAGAGTCTCTGGCTGGGAGGGGGTGATCCTGCTTTTGATCTCCCGGACACCCTCCCAGGGCCCCAGTCGTCAGCCAAAGTCCTAGGCATCCATTTCGGTCATGGGGATTATCCCACTCAAAATTGGGACGACAGGCTTAAGATCGCCGCTCAGAAGGTCGACCAGTGGAAGGGCTGGTCTTTGACGCTCAGGGAAAGGGTGCACCTGATCAAGGCTTTCCTGCTCCCTCTGCTTATCTATTTGGGCAGTGTGTTTATCTTGCCAGAGCCTCTCTGGACTCGGGTTTACAGTCTGTTCTTCCAGCTCTTATGGGGGAATAGACTGAACCTGATCAAGAGGGAGGTGACTTACCGCACGAGGAGATTAGGGGGGTTATCTATGGTCAACCCCGTGGTGTTTCTTGTAAACACATTTGTTAAAGTAAATCTGGCGAACCTCTGGATGGAGAGGGCTTCTCCGTGGGTAGTCTCCTGCCGGGGGTGGTTTCGGCCTTTCTTCCAGGAATGGGAGACAGGAGGGCAAGTGAAGGACTTGCGTACGCCTCACGGATATCTTCCGGCTTACGTCACCCCGATTCTGAAGGTAATCCGCCGGTGGGGTTTGGAGGTAGGGGAAATCAGGACTCTGTCAAGGAGGTCCCTTGACGAAAGGGTCTTGTTGTCCCACTTCCAGAAGCCCCTGGCCCTCAAGGATTGCCCAAGACGGGATCTAGACAAGGGGTTACAGTTGCTAAATTCTGCAAGGATCCCCTTGAAGTTTTGGGACTTGGCTTGGCGCTGCTTTCACGGGAGGCTGTATGTAAGGGACAATCTGAAGTACAGGAAGTCTGATGAAAGGGGTTGTCCCCGGGAGGAGTGCGGCTCCATACTGGAAAGTATGGAGCACTTCCTGCTCCAGTGTCCCTTTAATACAGAGGTGTACAAACGGGTGGGAGCTTCCATTGGCTGGCCTAGGCTAGCCAGCCTCTCCTATGCGGAGTGGGCCTATGGAGTGCTCAGAGACCTGGGCAGAAGGGACCTGTGCACATGTTTTTTAGTTAGCATAGTGGTTAGGTACTACACGTGGAACGCACAGTGTTTAGTTTCAACAAGGCAGAAAGTCCTCCCAGTGGATGGGGTGTGTAGGAACATTCTGGGAGATCTGGTGAAGGTACGTTCTCTCGAGTACGAAAGACTGGGTACCAGCAGGGCCTCTCTCCTCTGGAGAGGTTTTGCTTTTAGTGTACCATAGCCTAGTAGTACTCTTCCTGGTGGTGGGCTGATACTCTCACCCTAGATTTTTGTTTTAGATAAAGTGTATGGTTTTTGAAAGGCTTGCAAAGGCTGAACTTGGTCCTTCGGGAGTGGTTATGTGTGGTTATAGTAATGTTTATTGTATGGTATATTGTATATATTGTGTATATTATGTTGAAGGATAGGGTAAGCGGGGGTTAGTTAAGTTAGGTTGGGTGGGTTAGGGTGAGGGGGGGGGGACACTTACAAAGTGTGGGGAGGCCTACATCCAGTCCTGGACTACGCGGACATGGGAGGACATGGGGCGAGGGCTGGATGTGGGTGGTGGAGGTAGGGCTGGCCTCGGACTATGCGGACATGCAGAGGACATGAGGCGGAGGTCAGTCCTGGGGGTTTTAGTTTTAGTTTAGGATAGGGAATGGCTAGGGACAGGTTAGGTTAGGGTAAGTTTGTAGTTTGTAGTGTTGTTTATATATATATAAAAAAAATAAAAATAAAATAATAATAATAATAATAAAAAAATATATATATTATTTTTTTTGCTTAGGGGCAAGTTGCCTGGAATTGAGTTACGGCGAAGTAGCCATATTTTCGTTTGAGTTTGATTTTATTCTGTGTTTTATTTCAATTTCTTTGGGTTAGGTTATTTCGGCCGAACCGGCTGGGTAAGTTTTATTTATTTTAGGTTATTTATTGTAGGTTATTTATTGTAGATTGTAGGTTTGTAGTTTTATGTGTAGGTATGAATGTGTGTGTGAATGTGGCTGGGGCAGCTGGAATGCTGTCTATGTTTAAGTTTTGTATGTCGGTACTTGTAATTATTTATGTAACGTTTTGTAATTTTATAATAAAAAAGAGTTCCCATAGCAGAGAATCTGGCTTCATGTCAGCAGAGAATCAGTCTTCATGTCATAGCAGAGAATCAGGCTTCACGTCACCCACCACTGTAACAGTCCATTGTCAGATATTTAGGCCCCGGCACCCAGTCAGAGGAGAGAGGTCCCATAACATAGAATCTGGCTTCATGTCAGCAGAGAATCAGTCTTCATGTCATAGCAGAGAATCAGGCTTCACGTCACCCACCACTGTAACAGTCCATTGTCAGATATTTAGGCCCCGGCACCCAGTCAGAGGAGAGAGGTCCCATAACATAGAATCTGGCTTCATGTCAGCAGAGAATCAGTTTTCATGTCATAGCAGAGAATCAGGCTTCACTTCACCCACCACTGTAACAGTCCATTGTCAGATATTTAGGCCCCGGCAGCCAGGCAGAGGAGGGAGGTCCCATAACAGAGAATCTGGCTTCATGTCAGCAGAGAATCAGTCTTCATGTCATAGCAGAGAATCATGCTTCACGTCACCCACCACTGTAACAGTCCATTGTCAGATATTTAGGCCCAGGCACCCAGGCAGAGGAGGGAGGTCCCATAACAGAGAATCTGGCTTCATGTCAGCAGAGAATCAGTCTTCATGTCATAGCAGAGAATCAGGCTTCATGTCACCCACCACTGTAACAGTCCATTGTCAGATATTTAGGCCCAGGCACCCAGACAGAGGAGAGAGGTCCCATAACAGAGATTCAGGCTTCATGTCAGCGACTTAGCAGAGAATCAGTCTTCACGTCATAGCAGAGAATCAGGCTTCATGTCACCCACCACTGGAACAGGCCACTGTCAGATATTTTTAGGCCCCGGCACCCAGACAGAGGAGAGGTTCATTCAACTTTGGGTTGCCCCGCAATATAATGGTAAAATGAAAATAAAAATAGGATTGAATGAGGAAGTGCCCTGGAGTACAATAATATATGGTTAAGGGGAGGTAGTTAATGTCTAATCTGCACAAGGGATGGAAAGGCTAGCTCTGGCGACGTGGACAATTTGGAGACCCAGAAGTTGAATGGGGCCAAACTATCAGTCAGTACGTGGAGGGGTGTGCACACGTACTGTTCCACCATGTTAGTGAAATGTTGCCTCCTGCTAACACGTTCCGTATCAGGTGGTGGTGCAGTTAGCTGTGGCGTGGTGACAAAACTTTTCCACATCTCTGCCATGCTAACCCTGCCCTCAGAGGAGCTGGCCGTGACACAGCTGCGTTGGCGACCTCTTGCTCCTCCTCTGCCTTCGCCTTGGGCTTCCACTTGTTCCCCTGTGACATTTGGGAATGCTCTCAGTAGCGCGTCTACCAACGTGCGCTTGTACTCGCGCATCTTACTATCACGCTCCAGTGCATGAAGTAAGGTGGGCACATTGTCTTTGTACCGTGGATCCAGCAGGGTGGCAACCCAGTAGTCTGCACACGTTAAAATGTGGGCAACTCTGCTGTCGTTGCGCAGGCCCTGCAGCATGTAGTCGCTCATGTGTGCCAGGCTTCCCAGAGCTAAGGACAAGCTGTCCTCTGTGGGAGGCGTATCGTCATCGTCCTGAGTTTCCCCTCAGCCACACACCAGTGATGGGTCCGAGCTGCGTTGGGTGCCAGCCCGCTGTGAACATGCTTCGTCCTCATCCTCCTCCACCTCCTCCTCATCCTCGTCCTCCTCGTCCTCCAGTAGTGGGCCCTGTCTGGCCACATTTGTAGCTGGCCTCTGCTGTTGCAAAAAACCTCCCTCTGAGTCACTTCGAAGAGACTGGCCTGAAAGTGCTAAAAATGACACCTCTTCCTCCTCCTCCTCCTGGGCCACCTCCTCTTCCATCATCGCCGTAAGTGCTTTCTCAAGGAGACATAGAAGTGGTATTGTAACGCTGATAACGGCGTCATCGCCACTGGCCATGTTGGTGGAGTACTCGAAACAGTGCAACAGGGCACACAGGTCTCGCATGGAGGCCCAGTCATTGGTGGTGAGGTGGTGCTGTTCCGCAGTGCGACTGACCCGTGCGTGCTGCAGCTGAAACTCCACTATGGCCTGCTGCTGCTCGCACAGTCTGTCTAGCATGTGCAAGGTGGAGTTCCACCTGGTGGGCACGTCGCATATGAGGCGGTGAGCGGGAAGGCCGAAGTTACGCTGTAGCGCAGACAGGCGAACAGAGGCAGGATGTGAACGCCGGACGCGCGAACAGACGGCCCGCACTTTATGCAGCAGCTCTGACATGTCGGGGTAGTTGCGAATGAACTTCTGCACCACCAAATTCAGCACATGAGCCAGGCAAGGGATGTGCGTCAAACCGGCTAGTCCCAGAGCTGCAACGAGATTTCTCCCATTATCACACACCACCAGGCCGGGCTTGAGGCTCACCGGCAACAACCACTCGTCGGTCTATTGTTTTATACCCCGCCACAACTCCTGTGCGGTGTGGGGCCTGTCCCCCAAACATATGAGTTTCAGAACGGCCTGCTGACGTTTACCCCGGGCTGTGCTGAAGTTGGTGGTGAAGGTGTGTGGCTGACTGGATGAGCAGGTGGAAGAAGAGGAGGAGGAAGCTGAGTAGGAGGAGGAGGAGACAGGAGGCAAAGAATGTTGCCCTGCGATCCTTGGCGGCGGAAGGGCGTGCGCCAAACAGCTCTCCGCCTGGGGCCCAGCCGCCACTACATTTACCCAGTGTGCAGTTAGGGAGATATAGCGTCCCTGGCCGTGCTTACTGGTCCACGTATCTGTGGTTAGGTGGACCTTGCCACAGATGGCGTTGCGCAGTGCACACTTGATTTTATCGGATACTTGGTTGTGCAGGGAAGGCACGGCTCTCTTGGAGAAGTAGTGCCGGCTGGGAACAACTTACTGTGGCACAGCAAGCGACATGAGCTGTTTGAAGCTGTCTGTGTCCACCAGCCTAAATGACAGCATTTCATAGGCCAGTAGTTTAGAAATGCTGGCATTCAGGGCCAGGGATCGAGGGTGGCTAGGTGGGAATTTACGCTTTCTCTCAAATGTTTGTGAGATGGAGAGCTGAACGCTGCCGTGTGACATGGTTGAGATGCTTGGTGACGCAGGTGGTGGTGTTGGTGGTACATCCCATGTTTGCTGGGCGGCAGGTGCCAACGTTCCTCCAGAGCCGGAGGAAGAAGCCGAGGCGGCGGCAGCAGCAGAAGAGGCCGAGGCGGCAGCAGCAGAAGAGGCCGAGGCGGCAGCAGCAGAAGAGGTAGCAGGGGGAGCCTGAGTGACTTCCTTGTTTTTAAGGTGTTTACTCCACTGCAGTTCATGCTTTGCATGCAGGTGCCTGGTCATGCAGGTTGTGCTAAGGTTCAGAACGTTAATGCCTCGCTTCAGGCTCTGATGGCACAGCGTGCAAACCACTCGGGTCTTGTTGTCAGCACATTGTTTGAAGAAGTGCCATGCCAGGGAACTCCTTGAAGCTGCCTTTGGGGTGCTCGGTCCCAGATGGCGGCGGTCAGTAGCAGGCGGAGTCTCTTGGCGGCGGGTGTTCTGCTTTTGTCCACTGCTCCCTCTTTGTCTTTTGCTACGCTGTTGGCTCGGTCTCACCACTGCCTCTTCCTCCGAACTGTGAAAGTCAGTGGCACGACCTTCATTCCATGTGGGGTCTAGGACCTCATCGTCCCCTGAATCGTCTTCCACCCAGTCTTGATCCCTGACCTCCTGTTCAGTCTGCACACTGCAGAAAGACGCAGCAGTTGGCACCTGTGTTTTGTCATCATCAGAGACGTGCTGAGGTGGTATTCCCATGTCCTCATCATCAGGAAACATAAGTGGTTGTGCGTTAGTGCATTCTATCTCTTCCACCCCTGGGGAAGGGCTAGGTGGATGCCCTTGGGAAACCCTGCCAGCAGAGTCTTCAAACAGCATAAGAGACTGCTGCATAACTTGAGGCTCAGACAGTTTCCCTGATATGCATGGGGGTGATGTGACAGACTGATGGGCTTGGTTTTCATGCGCCATCTGTGCGCTTTCTGCAGAAGACTGGGTGGGAGATAATGTGAACGTGCTGGATGCACTGTCGGCCACCCAATTGACTAATGCCTGTACCTGCTCAGGCCTTACCATCCTTAGAACGGCATTGGGCCCCACCAAATATGGCTGTAAATTCTGGCGGCTACTGGGACCTGAGGTAGTTGGTACACTAGGACGTGTGGCTGTGGCAGAACGGCCACGTCCTCTCCCAGCACCAGAGGGTCCACTAACACCACCTCGACCATGTCCGCGTCCCTTACTAGATGTTTTCCTCATTGTTACCGTTCACCACAATAAGAAAAATATTATTCGGGCCAATGTATTGAATTAAAATTCAGGCCTTTTTTTACAGACACCTAACACTATCTGGCTATCTATTTAGGTACCGTATTACACTAATACAGGCACACCAGTAATGACAGATTTAGCTGAATATAAATTTGAGGCCTATTATTTAGGCGCTGGGTGACAGGTATACGTTTACGGACAAAATTAGACTTGGATCTGCACTGTAGCGTGTGTGTGAAGTTCTTGAGAATTACCCTATCAGCACCTTCAATCTAATATACCCTTTTAGGGATAGATTTAAAGTAGGCCTGATTCAGCAGAAACCACTAATTTTGAGAATTGCAAAATTGGGAATTGTATTTCAACCCAGAACAAAAACTGTGCTTTGACGAACACTAAATAACTTGACCAGCTAAAACAGTAATGACAGATTTAGCTGAATATAAATGTGAGGCCTATTTTTTAGGCGCTGGGTGACAGGTATACGTTTAATCACAGAATTAGACTTGGATCTGCACTGTAGCGTGTGTGTGAAGTTCTTGAGAATTACCCTATCAGCACCTTGAATCTAATATACCCTTTTAGGGATAGATTTAAAGTAGGCCTGATACAGCAGAAACCACTAATTTTGAGAATTGCAAAATTGGGAATTGTATTTCAACCCAGAACAAAAACTGTGCTTTGACGGACACTAAATAACTTGACCAGCTAAAACAGTAATGACAGATTTGGATAAATATAAATGTGAGGCCTATTTTTTAGGCGCTGGGTGACAGGTATACGTTTAATCACAGAATTAGACTTGGATCTGCACTGTAGCGTGTGTGTGAAGTTCTTGAGAATTACCCTATCAGCACCTTGAATCTAATATACCTTTTTAGGGATAGATTTAAAGTAGGCCTGATACAGCAGAAACCACTAATTTTGAGAATTGCAAAATTGGGAATTGTATTTCAACCCAGAAAAAAAACTGTGCTTTGATGGACACTAAATAACTTGACCAGCTAAAGCAGTAATGACAGATTTGGATGAATATAAATGTGAGGCCTATTTTTTAGGCGCTGGGTGACAGGCTCAACTTGCCCCTGATGTAGTATATGGCCAAAAAATAAACACACTATTGATGGTTAAATGCACTTTGTGACAGGCTCAACTTGCCCCTGATGTAGTATATGGCCAAAAAATAACCACACTATTGATGGTTAAATGCACTTGGGTGACAGGCTCAGCTTGCCCCTGATGTAGTATATGGCCAAAAAATAACCACACTATTGATGGTTAAATGCACTTGATGAAAGCTTGACCCTGATGTAGGATATAGCAAAAAATAACCACACTATTGATGGTTAAATGCATTTGGGTGACAGGCTCAGCTTGCCCCTGATGTAGTATATGGCCAAAAAATAACCACACTATTGATGGTTAAATGCACTTGATGAAATCTTGACCCTGATGTAGGATATAGCAAAAAATAACCACACTATTGATGGTTAAATGTACTTGGTGGCAGCTTGTGCTGGCACATCACAAGCCACAAAATGGCCGCCGATCTCCCCAGAAAAAAAGCCTAAAAACACTGAGCAATTGAATAGCAGCAGTTCAATGATCCACAGCTGTAGATCGATCACTGAATGAAGTCTTTTGGAGGAGTTAATCTGCCTAATCTCGCCCTAACGTCGCAGCTGCAACCTCTCCCTACACTTGTATCAGCAGAGTGACGTGCTGCGCTACGTGACCCAAGCTTATATAGAGGCTGGGTCACATGCTGCACTGGCCAATCACAGCCATGCCAATAGTAGGCATGGCTGTGATGGCCTCTTGGGGCAAGTAGTATGATGCTTGTTGATTGGCTGCTTTGCAGCCTTTCAAAAAGCGCCAAGAAAGCGCCCAACACCGAACCGGACACCCCAAAATTCGGTACGAACCCGAACTATATAGTTCGGGTTCGCTCATCCCTAGTCTTGATCCCTAGTTGAAGTGCTCCATTCACTCAGTAGGATATTAAATTCAAAGAATTCTAAAGAAGGAGACCCCAAAGGGTTATGGCATCTCCACAAGTGCCTTAGGACCTTTGGATTCAAAAGTAAAGGATTCACCAGGCTCCGGCAACCTCACTAACGTGCACTGGGATAACCAGGACCAGCCTAGAAGTCCTCTTCCAGTAAGGCTACAAACTTATATCATTTGATAGCTAGAGAGACACCCATTACACCTGTCAGCAGTGGATCTGTAGCAGTTTTTCCCCTGTCCATCTTAATGAGACTGTACTATATTTGGTTACTGTCACCAGGAGAAACGTTCAATAAAAGTTATCAGTTGAATTACACCATCCGTGTCTCAGTCTCAAGTTCCTCAATTAACACTACAGTAAATGGTTGTACCTCCATAGAAAAGGTACTGGCGCCATGACTACAAGGTACCTTGCCATAGGCACATTAATACAGACCATCAAGGGCACCTCGAACCACCATCTGGCCTGTGTCCCTTACACCAGAGTGTGCCCCAGAGAATCCTTGTGCTGTTCTCTTCTTCACTTATGCGAGCCTGCCCAGGGACGACGTAACCGTGAGTAACCAGAACTGTATTTACCTCAGCCCACCTAATGCTAACACAGTGACATCACGTATAAATCTCCCGTTTTGGTCTGGCATACCGCATAATTAAAATTGGCGTCACTACAAACAGATTTTATGATAAATTCCTATGTGCCTTTAATGAACTGTGGGAACAGGATTTATTATTCCTCTGCGCCTAATTGCTAACTGGATTTGTGAATCGCTGCATTTGTGTACTGCAATAATAAATTGCCACTGTGAACAGGACTAGAAAAACCCTGCATCATGATAGACTGTCTATTGTGAATGAGCCCCAACTGTTTATTGCTTTTATTGGGCGAAAGGACTGTTCACATTGCTTAGGAGACTGTCTGCATGTATTGCGCTATCCTTCTACTACAAAATCGCATCGTTAAAACTGCAAAATTGTGGATTTTTCAAGAGTCAGTAGCGCTGCTTGCTGTATTTGAATGGTGTATTTGAATGGACTGTTTTGCACTTAAAATGGCCACCTAAGATACTTGTAGTTGTTTGCTGTGCCATCACAGAGCAGCCTGGTGGGAAAAAAAAAACAACAAGTGACACCCCCTTCCAGTGCAGAGAAAGTTAGCACATCGCCCCATATGCAAAGTGATTATTGAAAGTGCCGCCTACCACTCCAGTAACGGTCCTGGGAGGCCGGGCTGTATGCAAAGTGTGGCACCGCACCTTTCTGGCTGTGAAATCGCGTTGAAGAGACGCGCCGCGTGTGACGTACTCTCGCGCATCGCGAGATCTGGTGTGCGTGCAAGAGAAAGGAGGATCGACATTGCCAGCCAGCCTCCACGGGGATAAAAGCAAGTAGAAGCCCCGATCTTACTCCTCAGCTTGTAAAAAGTCCTCCATCAGTAACAAGGGGGCATTTACTAATAATTGTCTTAAATAGTAACCTCTGGCCTGCACCGATCGCTTGTCTTAAAGGGCCATACACCCGCTACGGTTGCCTATAGCAACCCCATTCAAAAATTGCATAAAGTAAAATTTTGCCTGCAGCATTTAAATGAACTGTCATTGTCTGTTCAGGAGGAAGCCGCGCAGCCTGACCTCAGCGGATCCCCTGCAGCAGCCGCAGCTGGCTCCAGTACACCGCCAGCTCCTGCAGCAGCCAGCATGATGCCACTACCCATGCCCTACTACTTTGGGGCCCCTTAGTTCCCCCGCTACTCTGGGGAAACTCACACCCTAATAGACTTTAAAGAGAAAATGTGTGCCTTGTTCAGATTGTACCCTGTCTCCACAGAGCAGCAAATAGAAATACTCGTAGCCCAATTAGAGGGAGCCGCACTCCGGGA
>NC_053392.1:415602903-415644367 GCF_905171765.1 Bufo bufo | reverse complement strand
GGTGAAATCCTGGCCTAGCTCTGAAAGAAGAACCCTGGGACAGATCTTTGAGAGACTCTACACCACCTTTGAACCCAAGACCGTGTCAGAAGTCAAAATGAGGTTATTCAGCATGAAACAACAAGCCGGTTAGTCACTCAGAGACTTTGCATTGTCTTTACAAGAAGCCCTTAGAGCTGTGGTTCAAGTAGACCCCCGTGAGGCAGAGAACCAAGACAAAACTTTAACGGACACTTAACACTGACAACCTAAAAAGCTAGTTGAGAATTTTAGCTGCACAGCACCCAAGTGTCACATTCCTAGACTTTAAAGAGCTAGCCATTAGCATTCTGGGAAAGAGTCCGCAGCCAAATTTGCTGAAGGTCCTGTGCATACGCCTGCTACCCCTTCCAAGTGTTGCCCGGTAGCCAAGCAGGCAGCTCAAACTCCTGTCCCTGATGCCGTAGCAGCCTTGACAGAACAGGTTAACTTTTTGACAAAAAGCCTGAAGAAGGTGTGTCAGAAATTAGAACAGTGGGAGAATCCTTTATTATTGGAGGATGAGACACCTGTACAAAAAAAACTTTTCCCTCCTGACTACAAAGATATATATCCCAGAAGTCCCGGCGGGCACCCAAATGACCACTCCAATGCCCGCAGGCGACTTGTTTGCACCTACTGTCATAAGATAGGGCATACGGAACCAATGTGCTGGCGGTTAAAAGAGAGTCTCTCGAGGCTGAGGACCGCCCCTCGAGAGGTAAACCAGTAGGTTCACAAGATCCCAACCGGATGCCCAGATATGTAGGATCCTGTCCGGAAGTAGCAATCCGAATTAACGGAATTCCTTTTGTCGCCCTACTGGACACCGGATCTCAGGTCACTACCATCCTACAGCCTGCATTTGATAAATACTGGGACCAGAGCCAACTTAAGCAACCACCAGAATCCTGGTTGGATCTTACACCTATGAGATCACCAGAGAAAACAAATCACCTTTAAATAGTTCATCGCAATCGCTTGAAACTGTGTAATAAGGAGAAAGATACTCTAGGAGGACTCCTTCCAGATGAGACTGTTACAGAGGAACATCAGCCTTCAATTCAAGTGCCTGAACTACCAGTTAAGTCTATAGAGCCTATGCAGACAGTTGAAAAACTAATGACGTAAAAAACAGATCCTCTAAAATGGTTCCTTACAGCATAGTTAAACATTGCAGTGCCTGCGTGTCACTACCAGAGCTTTGGGACGTTCTCACAGCTCTGTTTCTCCACCCCTGTGATGATGTCACTACTAGAGCTGGGAGGAGTTCTCACTGCTCTGTTTACTTTTGGTTTCCTTCCTCCCAGCTGTTCCTCATGCGTTTGATTTCCCTCTCTTTATATCACCCCTTTTCCTATTGTAGGGCGTGGATTATAGTTCTCATTTCAGTTGTAGCTCTTGCTTTAGTATCTTCACTTGTAGCTATCAGTTCACTGGACCTGTGTTCTGCTGCAGCAAGCACTCCGGATATTGCCAGCTGTCCTTGGATCCGTCTTCTCTGCGGCTGCAACACCTTCAGCTAAGTGTACAGACATTGTTGTGTACCTTATAATTTTCTGACTGGATCTGAGGTGGCCACGGTTCCCTCCATATACTGAGTAGGGCACCGGTGGCCGTGCCCCTTCCACTATTGTAGGGGTTACAGTGGTCATCAGTCTTAGGTACGTGGGCATGCCTCGTTCCGCCATTTGGATCCGGGCATGTGCTTTAGCAGCATAGGGAGAGCTTTGAGGGTCTGACAGGGGTCACCCTTTATCCTCCCTAGTTTGGGTCCGGTCAGTAGCTCTTTTACTGTGTATACTATTGTTGCTCACATACAGCCGTGACATTATAATCCACCAAAACCGTCCTTTTTTTACATGGATCCGCTTTCTGTCCTGGTTGACCGCATGCAGGGTCTTTCTTTGGAGGTAGCGGATCTCCGTCAATCTATGACTCAGCTTCAAGCATTGGGCTCTGCTCCGGCTCATGGAGTCTGTTGCGAGCCAAAGGTCTAACTTCCGGAAACGTTCTCCGGGGGCAGTGAGAATTTTGTTCGCTTCAGAGAGGCATGCAAACTCCATTTTTGCTTCTGTCCCCACTCCTCTGGTAAGGAGGAGCAGAGGGTGAGGATTGTCATCTCCCTGCTCAGGGGTAATGCTCAGACTTGGGCTTTTTCGCTGCCATCAGGGGATCCCTCCCTTCGATCCGTGGAAAGATTTTTTGTGGCCCTGGGGCAGATTTATGATGACCCGGATCGTGTTGCTCTGGCCGAATCTAACTTACATGTTTTATGCCAGAACAAACTGTCTGCGGAGCTTTATTGTTCTGAATATCGGAGATGGGCAGCTGATTCAGGTTGGAATGATGCTGCACTCCGGAGTAAGTTCTGTCATGGTCTCTCAGAGAGATTGAAAGATGCGTTTGCTTTCCATGAGAGACCAACGTCCTTAGAGTCTGCCATGTCATTGGCGGTACGCCTTGACAGGCGTCTAAGAGAAAGAAACGAGACCTCTCTGTCCAGCCATTGTCAGTCTAGGGGCAGTGGTGCGGACTCATTCAGTGTGCAGGGGCCTCATCCTGTCTCGCTCCCCTCTGAGGAGGAGCCCATGCAGTTAGGTCGACTTGCCCCTGATAAAAGAGGATTTAGTCCTCAGAGTATGGTGTGTTTTTGTTGTGGGGGCATAGGTCATTTGGCAAATGTTTGTCCGTCTAGGAGATTCTTGAACTGTACTAAGAGCGATAAAAAAAAAAACCTCAAAAGGTAAATCATCAAATTCTGCTTCATCTGCTACTTTGGGCAAAGTTGATGTAGGAATTGATGCTTTTCCTCTGACCTGCAGTTCTCGTTTTCTCCTGTCTGCCAGGGTGGCGCTAGAGAGCAAAGTCATTTCTTGTGAGATTTTTGTCGATAGTGGAGCGGCCGTCAATCTTATTGACACTCAATTTGTAGCCATGCATGGTTTTCAGGTTTGCACATTAGAAAAGGATATACCTGTTTTTGCTATTGACTCTGCTCCACTCTCACAGAGATCTCTGAAGGGCATTGTTCACAATATCCGGCTAGCTGTAGGTGACACTCATGTGGAGGATATATCTTGTTTTGTCCTTAACGGATTGCCTTCTCCTCTAGTTTTGGGATTACCCTGGCTCACTAGACATAACCCCACTATTGATTGGCAAGGAAGGCAAATAAATGAGTGGAGTGACTTTTGTAGAGAGAATTGTCTTACAGCAACTTTTGCAGAGGTGTCTACTAAAACTGTGCCATCATTTCTCTCTGATTTCTCGGACGTGTTTTCCGAGAGCGGTGTTCAGGAGCTACCTCCTCACCGGGAGTTTGACTGTCCCATTAACCTCATTCCTGGCGCCAAGCTGCCAAAAGCACGCCTCTACAATCTCTCACAACCGGAAAGAATCGCAATGCGAACTTATATCTCCGAGAGTCTCGAGAAGGGGCATATTCATCCCTCAAAGTCACCTGTGGCCGCGGTTTTTTTTTTTTGTTAAAAAAAAAGATGGCTCTCTGAGACCTTGCCTAGATTTTAGGGAGCTGAACCGTATCACGATTCGCGATCCCTATCCCCTTCCTCTGATCCCGGACCTCTTCAACCAAATTGTTGGGGCCAAGGTGTTTTCCAAATTGGATTTGAGAGGCGCGTACAACCTGGTCAGGGTCAGAGAGGGGGATGAATGGAAAACGGCCTTTAATACCCCTAACGGGCATTTCGAGAATCTCGTTATGCCTTTCGGCCTGATGAATGCTCCGGCCGTCTTTCAGCATTTTGTTAATAGTATTTTCTACCATTTAATGGGGAAATTTGTATTGGTGTATCTTGATGATATTTTGATTTTTTCCCCTGATGTTCAGACCCATCAGGATCATCTTTTTCAGGTTCTGCAGATTCTGCGGGAAAATAAATTGTACGCCAAGCTGGAGAAATGTCTTTTTATGGTATCGAAGATTCAATTTCTGGGTTTTCTCCTCTCTGCTTCTGGTTTTCGCATGGATCCGGAGAAGGTCCGTGCTGTACTTGAGTGGGAGCTTCCTGAGAATCAGAAGGCATTGATGCGCTTTCTGGGTTTTGCGAACTATTACAGAAAGTTCATTTTGAATTATTCCTCTGTTGTCAAACCCCTTACTGACATGACAAAAAAGGGGGCGGATTTTTCCTCTTGGTCGGAGGAGGCGCTTGCAGCCTTTTCTAAGATTAAAGAGAGTTTTGCGTCTGCTCCCGTCTTGGTGCATCCCGATGTTTCCTTACCTTTTATTGTTGAGGTGGATGCTTCCGAGGTAGGTGTGGATGCGGTTTTGTCCCAGGGCCCTTCTCCTGCCAAATGGCAACCCTGTGCCTTTTTCTCTAAAAAAAACTCTCCCCGGCAGAGAGAAACTATGATGTGGGAGATAGGGAGTTGTTGGCCATCAAGTTGGCTTTCGAGGAATGGCGCCATTGGTTGGAGGGGGCCAGGCACCCTATCACCGTTTTTACCGACCATAAGAATCTGGCATACTTGGAGTCGGCCAGGCGTATGAATCCGAGACAGGCCAGATGGTCTCTGTTCTTCTCCAGATTCAATTTTGTTGTTACATTCCGACCTGGGATAAAAAATGTGAAGGCTGATGCTCTCTCTCGCTGTTTTCCGGGAGGAGGAAACTCCGAGGACCCGGGTCCCATTTTGGCGGAGGGGGTAGTTGTTTCTGCTCTATATTCCGATTTGGAGGCCGAGGTCCAGGCTGCCCAGACTGAGGCACCTGCCCGTTGTCCTTCTGGGAAGTTGTTCGTGCCTCCTGAGCTACGTCACAAACTCTTTAAGGAGCATCATGATACGGTTCTTGCTGGTCACCCCGGGAGTAGAGCCACGGTAGATCTCATTGCTCGGAGATTTTGGTGGCCGGCTCTTCGTAAATTGGTGGAGGGTTTTGTGGCTGCTTGTGAGACGTGCGCTCGTGCTAAGGTCCCTCGTTCACGGCCTTCAGGTTCCCTTCTCCCGTTACCCATACCTTCCCGTCCTTGGACACACCTGTCCATGGACTTTATCACGGATCTTCCTCGTTCCTCGGGGAAGTCGGTGATCCTGGTGGTGGTGGACCGTTTTAGCAAGATGGCTCATTTCGTACCTTTCCCTGGTTTACCCAATGCTAAAACGTTGGCGCAAGCTTTTGTCGACCATATTGTTAAATTGCACGGCATTCCCTCTGATATTGTTTCCGATAGAGGCACGCAGTTTGTGTCCAGGTTCTGGAAGGCTTTCTGTTCTCGCCTGGGGGTTCAGCTGTCCTTCTCTTCTGCTTTTCACCCGCAGTCGAATGGTCAGACTGAGCGCCTCAATCAGAATCTGGAGACATATTTGCGCTGTTTTGTGGCAGAGAACCAGGAGGATTGGTGTTCATTTCTCCCTCTTGCTGAGTTTGCTCTGAACAACCATCGTCAGGAATCTTCTGATAAGTCACCATTCTTTGGTGCATATGGGTTCCATCCGCAGTTTGGGACATTCTCGGGAGGGGCTCTTTCTGGTTTACCTGAGGAGGAGAGATTTTCCTCGTCTTTGTATACCATTTGGCAAAAGATTCAGAGTAATCTTAAAAAGATGAGTGAGAGGTATAGGCGTGTGGCTGATAAGAGACGTGTGCCTGGTCCGGACCTGAATGTGGGTGATCTGGTGTGGTTGTCTACAAGAAATATTAAACTGAAGGTTCCCTCCTGGAAATTGGGTCCCAAGTTTATTGGGCCTTATAAAATCTTGTCAGTCATCAATCCTGTTGCCTTCCGTCTTGATCTTCCACGGGTTTGGAAGATACATAATGTATTTCACAGACCTCTCTTAATACCATATGTCCAGCCCACGGTACCCTCCTCTTTGCCTCCTCCTCCGATTTTGGTTGATGGCAATCTGGAGTTTGAGGTTTCCAGAATTGTGGACTCTCGCATTGTCCGCGGTTCTCTTCAGTACCTCGTTCATTGGAAGGGTTATGGTCCTGAGGAGAGGATGTGGGTTCCGGTGTCGGACATTAAAGCCACTCGCCTCATCAGGGCATTTCATAGGGCTCATCCTGAGAAGGTGGGTCCTGGGTGTCCGGAGTCCACCCGTAGAGGGGGGGGTACTGTCACTACCAGAGCTTTGGGACGTTCTCACAGCTCTGTTTCTCCACCCCTGTGATGATGTCACTACTAGAGCTGGGAGGAGTTCTCACTGCTCTGTTTACTTTTGGTTTCCTTCCTCCCAGCTGTTCCTCATGCGTTTGATTTCCCTCTCTTTATATCACCCCTCCTCCTATTGTAGGGCGTGGATTATAGTTCTCATTTGAGTTGTAGCTCTTGCTTTAGTATCTTCACTTGTAGCTATCAGTTCACTGGACCTGTGTTCTGCTGCAGCAAGCACTCCGGATATTGCCAGCTGTCCTTGGATCCATCTTGTCTGCGGCTGCAACACCTTCAGCTAAGTGTACAGACATTGTTGTGTACCTGATAATTTTCTGACTGGATCTGAGGTGGCCACGGTTCCCTCCATATACTGAGTAGGGCAGCGGTGGCCGTGCCCCTTCCACTATTGTAGGGGTTACAGTGGTCATCAGTCTTAGGTACGTGGGCATGCCTCGTTCCGCCATTTGGATCCGGGCATGTGCTTTAGCAGCATAGGGAGAGCTTTGAGGGTCTGACAGGGGTCACCCTTTATCCTCCCTAGTTTGGGTCCGGTCAGTAGCTCTTTTACTGTGTATACTATTGTTGCTCACATACAGCCATGACACTGCGCCTGTCAGTCCAGTGTCATGTCAGCCAGAGGAACCACATCAAGAAGAAGTTTCAGTAGTGCAAGAAACTCCAGAAGTAACGAGTCCCCTTGCGCCAAGGCCAGAATAAGGGACAACCACCTGCCCGTTATAGGGAGTATCTACTCCAAACCCAGTAGACCAACCCTTCTTGGTGAGACTACAGAGTCTGGGTAAGAGACTTCTTGACTCTGATTATTTGCCTAACTCCAATGACTCTCTACAGTCTTCTTTGTTTTGTTCTCACAACGTTCATGCCTGTGCCTAGAGATAGACTCAAACGGACCTGAGCCTCTCTGTTGTTCATCATCTTTATATCTCTATGCTCAGGGAACGGACTCATACCCTGTGAATCTCCTGACCTCCATTCCTGTTCATTATTTCCCCATTCTGGACTATCCTGGTGTATAATTGTTCCGCTGTGCCAGGTCAGCGCCCCTGTTCACCAGTCTCCAGAGGGAAGAAACAACGCCCCTTTTCTCTTGTTTACCACCATTCTTACTGTTTGCCTGATATTTACAATTGTGCCTAACCAATTGCTTTTCAGATCTCAAGAAAAAGTATTGTTATGGTACTGTTCTTCATGCCTGCAGGATTGTTCTCTTTTTGTATTTTTCAGGAGACCTTCATTTTCGTGTCGAGGTCAACATGGGTTAAACAAGGGGTGTATGCAGTGTCCCACTACCCTCGTGGGTACTGCAAAGTTGTTGTGTATTGCTTTGCATTTCTTATATAGCCAGTTTTATGCTGCAATGCATCTTTATGTATAATCCCTGCTTACAGCTGTATTTAGATAGCATTACACTGAGCCTACCACTAGGGGGAGATAACTCCTCCCATATATATAGCTCAGCTCAGGCCTAGTCAGTGAGTCTAGCAGTGCAGTCTGGGTGTGTCAGCCAAGCCAGTTAGTTCCAGTTCAGTCTGGTCCCTGAGTTGAAGTGCTCCATTCACTCAGTAGTTTCCTTCAAGGACCCTTTGGACCCGGGATTTAAATAGCAAGGTTCAAAATGCCTAAGGCTAATGGATTCCCGTTTCTGGTCATTTAAAACATAATATTCATTTCCTTTTATTAAGACTAATATAAATCGTGAAAAAAAAATAAAAATTATAGGTGCTGGTGAACTCAGGCGGTTAGGAATATAGGTTGCTTCACCTATATATTCTACCTATCAGAATGTGTCTACCCTTATCATGCTTAGTATTTCAACAGGTTTCTATTTACCACTTGCCAGCTCTTTATTCTATTAGCTGGATTCTTATGTTCGTGTCTATATAGATCGCATTAATGGAGGCCGCATATCTAGTCGCATTAATTCTCAGTCCCTAGCTCCACTTTTTTCGTATGTACTCTGTTGCGACTCCCTGCCGCTTATGTGTCTTACACGAGGTTTGTCTGCAGTTACACCAAGTTCGGACACTGAGTTACAGTCGCACCTAAACTAAAAGCCGGATTGCAGCTCCCCCAACATGTTTCACCACAGATGTGGCGTCTTCAGGGGAAATGGAGCTACTGACAGCTGCATTCCCCTGAAGACGCCGCATCAGCGGTGAAACATGTTGGGGGAGCTGTGTCTTTAACACTTTTAAGAATTATGGTAGGGCCAAAAATGGAATAGGAAAAGGCGATCTGCAGACGCCGAATGCTTCTGAGGGACAGTGCAGATAGAAATGTACAAGTAGTACAGCGACTGAGAGAGACTCTCAGAGAGGGGCATTACATAATCAGAGAAGCGTCTCTATAGGGTGACTAGCCAATATAGTGCGGCTTAGATGACGGAGTGCTTGGTGTCAGCTGACATTACAGGCATCAAAGTGTAGCAACACAGGTCAGAATATAGACTAGCCTGCACGTAGCTTCAGCGAGATAAATCCCTCTGACTCACCAAGTAGCGACACTGTACCCTCAGTCCCAAGCCCTCCATATGTATTTTTAACTCTCACTTTATGTTTTTTGTGGCATATATTGTTTAATAAAGAAAGAAATAAAGGTTATATTTTAATCATAAGACCAGAAACAGGAATTTATAGTCGTAAGACTATTGGAATATTGAATTTGACCTCCTGGGTTTAGTGGGTCATTTGAAATATTATATCAGAACTGTATTTACCTCGGCCCACCTAATGCTCACGTATGATTCCCCTGTTTGGTCTAGCATACTGCATTAGCAATGTATTAATAACATCTAGTAGGAATCATAATGGAATAGCACAACATAGAGTCATAACAATAGAGGCTCCAGAATTTATATCACATGGGAATGCAGGTAGTTACTAAAAGAGAAATGTCAGGAGAGGTTACCAGTCTTCCTTAAATCTGTTTAAACCTATAAATAAGGATGCATTCACACAACTGTAATTGTTTTGTGGTCCGCAAACGGTGGATCCACAAAACACAGTTCCCAACGATATGCATGCCACATCTTGATGGAGAGCGGCCTCATGGCTGTGGAAGAAAACCTTCTTTGTATTTCTGCATTAGTGCAGCCACGAGGCAAAAGATAGGACATGTCCCATACTCAGGCTTAATTCTGCTATGAGGTGAGATGAGAATTTTGCCTCAGGTGGCAGCCGACCTGCCTCTCAGTGGAGCAGCAGTTAGCCATGGGGCACAGGAAACTCTGGCTTCCATTCCCACCATTCATTCTCATTGGCCTCAGGCCACTAGGCCTGAAGTCTAAGTGGCAGAAAAATGGCGCAGGTGGTCATGATGAGATCAAAACCTCTTATGCAGGGTCACAGGTGGCGTGATGATGTAGGCACGTGACCACGTCATCGCACCACCCATGACCCGCCACAGGAGGTCATAGTGATGTCATCATGACCACTAGCGCCGGGAAGTTGAAACTCCGGCTACAGGCAGGATGGAACCTGTGGCCTGCACTGCAGACGGGCATAGGACACTGGTGAGTATAATGTTTGTTTTTCTAAATACATGTATGTACAGTATGGCACTACTGAGGGCACTACTGGAGGAAATACAGAGTGGTGTGGGGAAGAGCATTATATATGGGGTCATTATATATATATATATATATATATATATATATATATACACATATATATACACATATATATATATATATATATATATATATATATATATATACATACACTCACCTAAAGAATTATTAGGAACACCATACTAATACGGTGTTGGACCCCCTTTTGCCTTCAGAACTGCCTTAATTCTACGTGGCATTGATTCAACAAGGTGCTGATAGCATTCTTTAGAAATGTTGGCCCATATTGATAGGATAGCATCTTGCAGTTGATGGAGATTTGAGGGATGCACATCCAGGGCACGAAGCTCCCGTTCCACCACATCCCAAAGATGCTCTATTGGGTTGAGATCTGGTGACTGTGGGGGCCATTTTAGTACAGTGAACTCATTGTCATGTTCAAGAAACCAATTTGAAATGATTCGAGCTTTGTGACATGGTGCATTATCCTGCTGGAAGTAGCCATCAGAGGATGGATACATGTTCTCATTCTGTTTACGCCAAATTCGGACTCTACCATTTGAATGTCTCAACAGAAATCGATCTCATCAGACCAGGCAACATTTTCCAGTCTACAACAGTCCAAATTTGGTGAGCTCGTGCAAATTGTAGCCTCTTTTTCCTATTTGTAGTGGAGATGAGTGGTACCTGGTGGGGTCTTCTGCTGTTGTAGGCCATCCGCCTCAAGGTTGTGCGTGTTGAGGCTTCACAAATGCTTTGCTGCATACCTCGGTTGTAACGAGTGGTTATTTCAGTCAACGTTACTCTTCTATCAGCTTGAATCAGTGGGCCCATTCTCCTCTGACCTCTAGCATCCACAAGGCATTTTTGCCCACCGGACTGCCGCATACTGGATGTTTTTCGCTTTTCACACCATTCTTTGTAAACCCTAGAAATGGTTGTGCGTGAAAATCCCAGTAACTTAGCAGATTGTGAAATACTCAGACCGGCCCGTCTGGCACCAACAACCATACCACGCTCAAAATTGCTTAAATCACCTTTCTTTCCCATTCTGACTTTCAGTTTGGAGTTCAGGAGATTGTCTTGACCAGGACCACACCCCTATATGCATTGAAGCAACTACCATGTGATTGGTTGACTAGATAATTGCATTAATGAGAAATAGAACAGGTGTTCCTAATAATTCTTTAGGTGAGTATATATATATATATATATAGAGGTGGAGAACATTGTATATGGGAGCATTATACTACATGAGGAAAGCATTATATAAATGGAGGCATTGTACTATGGGGGGGGGAAGCATTATATATACAGTGAGGAACAGAAGTATTTGAACACCCTGCAATTTTTCACGTTTTCCAACTTAGAAATAATGGAAGGGTCTAAAATTTACATTGTAGGTGCATTCCCACTCTGAGAGACAGAATAAAATAAAATAAAAATAGGAAATCACATTGTATGATTTTTAAAGAATGTATTTGTCTTGCACTGATGAACAGTATTTGAACACCTGAGAAAATCAGTGTTAATATTTAGTACAGAAGCCTTTGTTTGCATTTACAGAGGTCAAACGTTTCTTGTAGTTCTTGACCAGGTTTGCACACACGGCAACAGGGATTTTGGACTCCTCCACACAGATCTCTAGATCTGTCAGGTTTCAGGCCTGTCGCTGAGCAACAGGAAGTTTCAGCTCCCTCCAAAGATGTTCAATTGGATTTAGGTCTGGAGACTGGCTAGGCCACTCCAGAACCTCGATATGCTTTTTACGGAGCCACTCCTTGGTTTTTCTGGCGGTGTGCTTTAAGTTGTCATGTTGGAAGACCCAGCCACGACCCATCTTCAATGCTCTGACTGAGGGAAGGAGGTTGTTGCTCAAAATCTCACAATAATTGGCCCCATTTATCCTCTCCTTAATACATTGCAGTCGTCCTGTCCCTTTCTCAGAAAAGCACCCCCAAAGCAAGATGTTACCACCCCCCATGCTTCACAGTAGGGATGGTGTTCTTGGGATGCAACCCATCCTTTTTTTTCCTCCAAACACGATGAGTGAAGTTTAGACCAAAAAGTTCTACTTTGGTCTTATCTGACCACATGACTTTCTCCTATGCTCCCTCTGGATCATCCAGATAGTCATTGGCAAACAGACGGACCTGGACATGTGATGACTTGAGCAGGGGAACCTTCCGTGCAATGCATGATTTGAAACCATGACGGCATAGTGTTCTAACGACAGTGACCTTTGAAACTGTGTTCCCAGCTCTCCTCATGTCATTGACCAGCTCCTCCCCCTCCCTAGTTTTGGGTGATTCCACACCTTTCTTATCATCAGTGATAACCCACAAGTTGAGATCTTGCATGGAGCCCCAGTCCGAGGGAGACTGACAATCGTCTTTAGACTCATTTTCTAACAATTGCTCCAACAGTTGATCTATTTTCACCAAGCTGCTTGGCAATTGTCCCGTAGCCCTTTCCAGCCTTGTGGAGATCCACAATTTTGTTTCTGGTGTTTTTTGACAGCTCTTTGGTCTTGCCCATGGTAGTAGTAGGCGTCTGACTGATTGTGGGGTGGACAGGTGTCTTTAAAGAGCTCAGACAGGTGCTACTAAAAGTTAGCATAATGAGTGGAGTAGAGGTGGACTTTTTAAAAGCACGGTAACAGGTCTTTGAGAGCCAGAATTCTTGCTGTTTCTCAGGTATTCAAATACTTACAGTATGTTCAGCAGTGCAAGACAAATAAATTCTTTAAAAATCATACTATGTGATTTCCTGTTTTTTTATTTTTTTATTCTGTCTCTCATAGTGGGAATGCACCTACAATGTGAATTTCAGACCCATCCATGATTTTTAAGTGGGAGAACTTACAAAATCGCAGGGTGTTCAAATACTCCTGTTACTCACTGTATTGGGGCATTATACTACGGGAAAGAGTACTATATAAACAGATACATAATACTACAGAGGGAGCATTATATATACGTGGAGGCATAATACAGGAGGAGAGTATTACACTGACGAGCAAAAGGGTAACAATGTTTTGAACTTTTGAATTTCTTACCATCCACTGCAGCTTCAAACGTGAGACTACCATCATTTTATAGACAATCTTGGCTCTCTCATACATAAATTTAACTAGGTTGGTTCCCAAGAAAAAGGTTACTGGTTCGAATCCAGGAGCAGCCATGAAGAAGATTTCCTCAGAAAAGAAAAACAGCATCATCCAGCTCATCAATAGCAGTATCTCGGCCAAGCAAATTGCCAAACTGCATCATGTGAGTGCCATGACAATCGGAATAATACAAAATGAAGTCTGACCATCCATTCCAAAACTAAGAGGTGGATGTCCAAGCAAAATATTGTAGTCAACAAGTCGGCGCAGCAGAAGGCCTATCAGTTCTGGCGCGACAAACATGGCATTGGAGGTGGCTTGTATGCTTCTTAATAGTGAGATCATATAGGTCCATGCAAGCACCGTGCAATATGCATTACAACAGCGCTGACTCGAGTTTGCAAAAAAGTACAAACAGTGGACAGTAGAAGATTGTAAATGGGTGATTTGGAGCGATGAGGCAAAATTCAATAGACTGGGCTCTGATCAGTGCAAATTGATCTGTAAGAAACAATGGAAAAGGGGGCTAACTGATCCGGAAATTGAAGGAATTGTCAAGACGAGTTACTTCGTACACTCGAGTACTATGGGTATGAAAAGAACTACATAGTGGTCCCTCAGTACAATGACCCAAAGCACACATCGAGATTGGCGAAGAAATAGTTCAATGACAATGAAGTAGAGGTGCTGGATTGGCCCCCACAGTCCTCAGACCTCAACCCAATCGAACACTTGTGGGTACAGTTGAAGAAAAAGCTGTATTCATACCCAAGTAAGTCGACCAGTATGCACCAACATTGGGAATGTGTAGAAGAGACCTGGGAACAGATTTCGGTCGAGACATGCTTCAATTTAATCAAAAGCTTGCCCAGAAGGATTCAGGCAGTGTTGAAAGCCAAAGGTGGATTTACAAAATACTAACAAAATTAAAATTAAAATTAAGACTTTTAGGAGCAAAACAGTAACAATGCATGACAAGAATCTGCATAGCTAATCATATGCTAAGTAGTTGCAAGTCCAATTTATGTAGGAGATAGCCAAGATGAGTGTCTATAAAATGATGGTAGTCTCACATTCAAAGCTATAGTGGATGTGAGATATGGACCCTAAAAGTCAAAAGTTCAAAACATTGTTAACCTTTTGCTCGTCAGTGTACAGTCGTGGCCAAAAGTTTTGAGAATTACATAAATATTGGAAATTGGAAAAGTTGCTGCTTAAGTTTTTATAATAGCAATTTGCATATACTCCAGAATGTTATGAAGAGTGATCAGATGAATTGCATAGTCCTTCTTTGCCATGAAAATTAACTTAATCCCCAAAAAAACTTTCCACTGCATTTCATTGCCGTCATTAAAGGACCTGCTGAGATCATTTCAGTAATAGTCTTGTTAACTCAGGTGACAATGTTGACGAGCACAAGGCTGGAGATCATTATGTCAGGCTGATTGGGTTAAAATGGCAGACTTGACATGTTAAAAGGAGGGTGATGCTTGAAATCATTGTTCTTCCATTGTTAACCATGGTGACCTGCAAAGAAACGCGTGCAGCCATCATTGCGTTGTATAAAAATGGCTTCACAGGCAAGGATATTGTGGCTACTAAGATTGCACCTCAATCAACAATTTATAGGATCATCAAGAACTTCAAGGAAAGAGGTTCAATTCTTGTTAAGAAGGCTTCAGGGCGTCCAAGAAAGTCCAGCAAGCGCCAGGATCGTCTCCTAAAGAGGATTCAGCTGCGGGATCGGAGTGCCACCAGTGCAGAGCTTGCTCAGGAATGGCAGCAGGCAGGTGTGAGCGCATCTGCACGCACAGTGAGGCGAAGACTTTTGGAAGATGGCCTGGTGTCAAGAAGGGCAGCAAAGAAGCCACTTCTCTCCAAAAAAAACATCAGGGACAGATTGATCTTCTGCAGAAAGTATGGTGAATGGACTGCTGAGGACTGGGGCAAAGTCATATTCTCCCATGAAGCCTCTTTCCGATTGTTTGGGGCATCTGGAAAAAGGCTTGTCTGGAGAAGAAAAGGTGAGCGCTACCATCAGTCCTGTGTCATGCCAACAGTAAAGCATCCTGTCACTACCAGAGCTTTGGGACGTTCTCACAGCTCTGTTTCTCCACCCCTGTGATGATGTCACTACTAGAGCTGGGAGGAGTTTTCTGTTTCCTTCCTCCCAGCTGTTCCTCCTCCGTTTGATTCCCCTGCCTTTATATTCCCCCTCCTCCTATTGTAGGTGTGGATTATATTTCTCATTTGGGTTGTAGCTCTTGCTTGAGTATCTTCCCTTGTATGCTATCCTTTCACTGGACCTGTGTTCTGCTGCAGCAAGTACTCCGGATATTGCCAGCCTGTCTCTGGATCCGTCTTCACTGCGGCTGCAGCCCTTCAGCTAAGTGTGCAGACATTGCTGTGTATCTGTGTGTTTTCTGACTGGATCCGAGGCGACCACGGTTCCCTCCATATACTGAGCAGGGCACCGGTGGCCGTGCCCCTTCCACTATTGTAGGGGTTACAGGGGTCATCAGTCTTAGGTACGCGGGCATGCCTCCTTCCACCATTTGGATCCGGGCATGGGCTTAGCAGAATAAAGAGAGCTTTTGAGGGTCTGACAGGGGTCACCCTTTATCCTCCCTAGTTTGGGTCCGGTCAGTAGCTCTATTTTCTGTGCATGCTCTTGTTGCTCACATACAGCCGTGACATTATAATCCACCTAAACCGTCTTTTTTGACATGGATCCGCTTTCTGGCCTGGTTGACCGCATGCAGGGTCTTTCTTTGGAGGTAGCGGATCTCCGTCAATCTATGACTCAGCTTCAAGCATTGGGCTCTGCTCCGGCTCATGGAGTCTGTTGCGAGCCAAAGGTCTCACTTCCGGAAACGTTCTCCGGGGGCAGTGAGAGTTTTGTTCGCTTCAGAGAGGCATGCAAACTCCATTTTTGCTTGTGTCCACATTCCTCTAGTAATCAGGAGCAGAGGGTGAGGATTGTCATCTCCCTGCTCAGGGGTAATGCTCAGACTTGGGCTTTTTCGCTGCCATCAGGGGATCCCTCCCTTCGATCCGTGGAAGGATTTTTTGTGGCCCTGGGGCAGATATATGATGACCCGGATCGTGTTGCTCTGGCCGAATCTAACTTACGTTTTTTATGCCAGAGCAAACTGTCTGCGGAGCTTTATTGTTCTGAATTTCGGAGATGGGCAGCTGATTCAGGTTGGAATGATGCTGCACTCCGGAGTCAGTTCTGTCATGGTCTCTCAGAGAGATTGAAAGATGCGTTTGCTTTCCATGAGAGACCAACGTCCTTAGAGTCTGCCATGTCATTAGCGGTACGCCTTGACAGGCGTCTAAGAGAAAGAAACGAGACCTCTCTGTCCAGCCATTGTCAGTCTAGGGGCAGTGGTGCGGACTCATTCAATGTGCAGGGGCCTCATCCTGTCTCGCTCCCCTCTGAGGAGCCCATGCAGCTAGGTCGACTTGCCCCTGATAAAAGAGGATTTAGTCCTCAGAGTATGGTGTGTTTTTGTTGTGGGGGCATAGGTCATTTGGCAAATGTTTGTCCGTCTAGGAGATTCTTGAACTGTACTAAGAGCGATAATAAGAGAAAAACCTCAAAAGGTAAATCATCAAACTCTGCTTCATCTGCTACTTTGGGCAAAGTTGATGTAGGAATTGATGCTTTTCCTCTGACCTGCAGTTCCCGTTTTCTCCTGTCTGCCAGGGTGGCGCTAGAGAGCAAAGTCATTTCTTGTGAGATTTTTGTTGATAGTGGAGCGGCCGTCAATCTTATTGACACTCAATTTGTAGCCATGCATGGTTTTCAGGTTTGCACATTAGAAAAGGATATACCTGTTTTTGCTATTGACTCTGCTCCACTCTCACAGAGATCTCTGAAGGGCATTGTTCACAATATCCGGTTAGCTGTAGGTGACACTCATGTGGAGGATATATCTTGTTTTGTCCTTAACGGATTGCCTTCTCCTCTAGTTTTGGGGTTACCCTGGCTCACTAGACATAACCCCACTATTGATTGGCAAGGAAGGCAAATAAATGAGTGGAGTGACTTTTGTAGAGAGAATTGTCTTACAGCGACTTTTGCAGAGGTGTCTACTAAAACTGTGCCATCATTTCTCTCTGATTTCTCGGACGTGTTTTCCGAGAGCGGTGTTCAGGAGCTACCTCCTCACCGGGAGTTTGACTGTCCCATTAACCTCATTCCCGGCGCCAAGCTGCCAAAAGCTCGCCTCTACAATCTCTCACAACCGGAAAGAATCGCAATGCAAACCTATATCTCCGAGAGTCTCGATAAGGGGCATATTCGTCCCTCAAAATCACCTGTTGCCGCTGTTTTTTTTTGTTAAAAAAAAAGATGGCTCTCTGAGACCTTGCCTAGATTTTAGGGAGCTGAACCGTATCACGATTCGCGATCCCTATCCCCTTCCTCTGATCCCGGACTTCTTCAACCAAATTGTTGGGGCCAAGGTTTTTTCCAAATTGGATTTGAGAGGCGCGTACAACCTGGTCAGGGTCAGAGAGGGGGATGAATGGAAAACGGCCTTTAATACCCCTAACGGGCATTTCGAGAATCTCGTTATGCCTTTCGGCCTGATGAATGCTCCGGCCGTCTTTCAGCATTTTGTTAACAGTATTTTCTACCATTTAATGGGGAAATTTGTATTGGAGTATCTTGATGATATTTTGATTTTTTCCCCTGATGTTCAGACCCATCAGGATCATCTTTTTCAGGTTCTGCAGATTCTGCGGGAAAATAAATTGTACGCCGAGCTGGAGAAATGTGTTTTTATGGTATCGGAGATTCAATTTCTGGGTTTTCTCCTCTCTGCTTCTGGTTTTCGCATGGATCCGGAGAAGGTCCGTGCTGTACTTGAGTGGGAGCTTCCTGAGAATCAGAAGGCATTGATGCGCTTTTTGGGTTTTGCGAACTATTACAGAAAGTTCATTTTGAATTATTCCTCTGTGGTCAAACCCCTCACTGACATGACAAAAAAGGGGGCGGATTTTTCCTCTTGGTCGGAGGAGGCGCTTGCAGCTTTTTCTAAGATTAAAGAGAGTTTTGCATCTGCTTCCGTCTTGGTGCATCCTGATGTTTCCTTACCTTTTATTGTTGAGGTGGATGCTTCCGAGGTGGGTGTGGGTGCGGTTTTGTCCCAGGGCCCTTCTCCTGCCAAATGGCGACCCTGTGCCTTTTTCTCTAAAAAACTCTCCCCGGCAGAGAGAAACTATGATGTGGGAGATAGGGAGTTGTTGGCCATCAAGTTGGCTTTCGAGGAATGGCGCCATTGGTTGGAGGGGGCCAGGCACCCTATCACCGTTTTTACCGACCATAAGAATCTGGCATACTTGGAGTCGGCCAGGCGTATGAATCCGAGACAGGCCAGATGGTCTCTGTTCTTTTCCAGATTCAATTTTGTCGTCACATTCCGCCCTGGGATCAAAAATGTGAAGGCTGATGCTCTCTCTCGCTGTTTTCCGGGAGGAGGAAACTCCGAGGACCCGGGTCCCATTTTGGCGGAGGGGGTAGTTGTTTCTGCTCTATATTCGGATTTGGAGGCCGAGGTCCAGGCTGCCCAGACTGAGGCACCTGCCCGTTGTCCTTCTGGGAAGTTGTTTGTGTCTCCTGAGCTACGTCACAAACTCTTCAAGGAGCATCATGATACTGTTCTTGCTGGTCACCCCGGGAGTAGAGCCACGGTAGATCTCATTGCTCTGAGATTTTGGTGGCCGGCTCTTCGTAAGTCGGTGGAGGGTTTTGTGGCTGCTTGTGAGACGTGCGCTCGCGCTAAGGTCCCTCGTTCACGGCCTTCAGGTTCCCTTCTCCCGTTACCCATACCTTCCCGTCCTTGGACACACCTGTCCATGGACTTTATCACGGATCTTCCTCGTTCCTCAGGGAAGTCGGTGATCCTGGTGGTGGTGGACCGTTTTAGCAAGATGGCTCATTTCGTACCTTTCCCTGGTTTACCCAATGCTAAAACGTTGGCGCAAGCTTTTGTCGACCATATTGTTAAATTGCATGGCATTCCCTCTGATATTGTTTCCGATAGAGGCACGCAGTTTGTGTCCAGGTTCTGGAAGGCTTTCTGTTCTCGCCTGGGGGTTCAGCTGTCCTTCTCTTCTGCTTTTCACCCGCAGTCGAATGGTCAGACTGAGCGCCTCAATCAGAATCTGGAGACATATTTGCGCTGTTTTGTGGCAGAGAACCAGGAGGATTGGTGTTCATTTCTCCCTCTTGCTGAGTTTGCTCTGAACAACCGCCGTCAGGAATCTTCTGATAAGTCGCCATTCTTTGGTGCGTATGGGTTTGGTACATTCTCGGGAGGGGCTCTTTCTGGTTTGCCTGAGGAGGAGAGATTTTCCTCGTCTTTGTCTACCATTTGGCAAAAGATTCAGAGTAATCTTAGAAAGATGAGTGAGAAGTATAAGCGTGTGGCTGATAAGAGACGTGTGCCTGGTCCGGACCTGAGTGTGGGTGATCTGGTGTGGTTGTCTACAAGAAATATTAAACTGAAGGTTCCCTCCTGGAAATTGGGTCCCAAGTTTATTGGGCCTTATAAAATCTTGTCAGTCATCAATCCTGTTGCCTTCCGTCTTGATCTTCCACGGGTTTGGAAGATACATAATGTATTTCACAGATCTCTCCGATTTTGGTTGATGGCAATCTGGAGTTTGAGGTTTCCAGAATTGTGGACTCTCGCATTGTCCACAGTTCTCTCCAGTACCTCGTTCATTGGAAGGGTTATGGTCCTGAGGAGAGGATGTGGGTTCCGGTGTCGGACATTAAAGCCACTCGCCTCATCAGGGCATTTCATAGGGCTCATCCACCCGTAGAGGGGGGGGGGTACTGTCACTACCAGAGCTTTGGGACGTTCTCACAGCTCTGTTTCTCCACCCCTGTGATGATGTCACTACTAGAGCTGGGAGGAGTTTTCTGTTTCCTTCCTCCCAGCTGTTCCTCCTCCGTTTGATTCCCCTGCCTTTATATTCCCCCTCCTCCTATTGTAGGTGTGGATTATATTTCTCATTTGGGTTGTAGCTCTTGCTTGAGTATCTTCCCTTGTATGCTATCTTTTCACTGGACCTGTGTTCTGCTGCAGCAAGTACTCCGGATATTGCCAGCCTGTCTTTGGATCCGTCTTCACTGCGGCTGCAGCCCTTCAGCTAAGTGTGCAGACATTGCTGTGTATCTGTGTGTTTTCTGACTAGATCCGAGGCGACCACGGTTCCCTCCATATACTGAGCAGGGCACCGGTGGCCGTGCCCCTTCCACTATTGTAGGGGTTACAGTGGTCATCAGTCTTAGGTACGCGGGCATGCCTCCTTCCACCATTTGGATCCGGGCATGGGCTTAGCAGCATAAAGAGAGCTTTTGAGGGTCTGACAGGGGTCACCCTTTATCCTCCCTAGTTTGGGTCCGGTCAGTAGCTCTATTTTCTGTGCATGCTCTTGTTGCTCACATACAGCCGTGACACATCCTGAGACCATTCATGTGTGGGGGTGCTTCTCATCCAAGGGAGTGGGCTCACTCACAATTTTGCCCAAAAACACAGCCATGGATAAAGAATGGTACCAAAACACCCTCCAACAGCAACTTCTTCTAACAATCCAACAACAGTTTGGTGAAGAACAATGCATTTTCCAGCACGATGGAGCACCGTGCCATAAGGCAAAAGTGATAACTAAGTGGCTCGGGGACCAAAACATTGACATTTTGGGTCCATGGCCTGGAAACTCCCCAGATCTTAATCCCATTGAGAACTTGTGGTCAATTCTCAAGAGGCGGGTGGGCAAACAAAAACCCACTAATTCTGACAAACTACAAGAAGTGATTATGAAAGAATGGGTTGCTATCAGTCAGGAATTGGACCAGAAGTTGATTGAGAGCATGCCCAGTCGAATTGCAGAGGTCCTGAAAAAGAAGGGCCAACACTGCAAATACTGACTCTTTGCATAAATGTCATGTAATTGTCGATAAAAGCCTTTGAAACGTATGAAGTGCGTGTAATTATATTTCACTACATCATAGAAACAACTGAAACAAAGATCTAAAAGCAGTTTAGCAGCAAACTTTGTGATAATTAATATTTGATTTGTGTCATTCTCAAAACTTTTGGCCACGACTGTATATATACTATCGCTGCAAGGCGGCATTATATTATGGGAGCACTGTTGGTGGGAGAGCATTATATATTCTACCACTACAAGAGGTTATACTTCAGGGAGGGGGGATGAGAAGAGCATTATACATTCCAGCACTGCAGGGGGGCATTATACTACACGGAGGCTACAGGGGTGAAAGCATTATGAATATTATTATTACAGCGGGGCATTATACTGCAGAGGACTTTATGAGGGGGCATTATAATACAGGCCAGACAGTACAGGGAGGCATTATAATAGAGGCCGGAGAAATACAGGGGGGTTCATTAAACCTACTTGCACTACAGGGGGCATTATAATACAGAATACACTACAGTGAGTTATTATAACCATAGTGGGAACTGCATTGTGGGTTTATAAATATTGGGGCTACTACATTCTCCTGTATGTTTAGCAGCGCAACATGTAATGTCTATCCAAATGTGTCTTTAAAGACTATGTACACCTTTGGGGACAATTTTTTTTATTATTATTGCATTGTACTCATTTTGAGCTAAAATCATTTCTTGAATTGATCTTTATTAAAAATGTGGAATCTTTTTTTTTTGGACATGCTCTAGAAACACCCTTTGGATTTTATGTCTTTTCCCTCAGACCAGGAGCAGACAGACTCCTTATTTCTCCTCTATGACCTCCTAAACACTCATTATAGCTCAGTTCTTATCTTACTGATAAGAATGTGGCTTAACTAAATGTTTATGACCACTTAGTAGTTTAAAGATAAGGTTTATTAGATGACCACCACAAATTGAAAGTACCAGTTACACAGTTAGGCCTCATGCACACGACAATTCCGTTTTTTGCGGTCTGCAAAACACGGAAGCCGTCCGTGTGCCTTCTGCAATTTGCGAAATGGAACAGACGGACCATTGTAGAAATGCCTATTCTTGTCCGCAAAACGGACAAGAATAGGACATGTTATATTTTTTTTGCGGGGCTACATAACGGAGCAACGGATGCGGACAGCACACGGAGTGCTGTCCGCATCTTTTTCAGCCCCATTGAAGTGAATGGGTCCGCACCCGAGCCGCAAAAATTGCAGCTCGGATGCGGACCAGAACAACGGTTGTGTGCATGAGGCCTTACAAAAACAGTTAACCCTTTGTGACAGCTCAATATTTTTTATAAAGACCAATTGAAAAAATTATTCTTAGCCAGAAATGTGTAAAATGCAATCATAAAAAAATGTCCTACGAAGGTGTACATAGCCTTTAGGGCCTTGTGCACACAGCCATATTTTCGGTCCACATCTGATCTGCATTTTTTGCAGATTAAATGCGGACCCATTCATTTCTAAATTTGTGTGCTGTCCCAATCAAGACAAAGAATAGGCATTTTTACACTAGGACCCGCAAAAAGTGATCGGGTCTGGATGACCTGAAAAGCAGACAAAGATCTTAGAGACAGTGTATAGTTACAATCAACCTTCTATTCTAGTGTCAGGGGCAGTTTAGATAAAGGCTAGAAAGAATAATAATTATGCAAAATAGTGAAGGGTAGGAAAAGCTTTCAGCCAGAGAGTTAAGAGTGGAGGAGCTGAGGCTGGGGATGCCAGGCAGTGCCTGCTAGCTGAGGTCAATGAGTCTGCACCGTGATGCGCAAGCACACGGACGGTATCTATGTTTTGTCGATGGGCGTTTTGCAGGCTGCAAAACACTTACGGCCATGTGAATGCCTCCTATGAGTTAAACATTGCAAAACAATTAAAATTAACAATACACATTTGCTTACCATGTTGGATATCTTTCATGTCTAAATGAAGGCTTGACATTAATATTCCTACTGCTTGTGATCTTTTGTTGCTCAAAAGCTTGACAACCTGTAAGGATTAAGGAATAAACATACTAAAATACAATATGCTTAATAAGCAAACACATAGTGGTGCTTAAAAATTTATGAACCCTTCAGAATTTTTTTTTATTTGTGCATAAAGTTGACCTAAAACTATAAAGATTTTTCTTTATAATATGTAGTTGGTACACTTATAAATCAGCAATAGACTATATTGATATATATGAGCTATTTATTATAGATTATCAGCAATTGTTACAAATATTTTAATAAACCACAATGTAAAAATAATAATAAACAATCAAATAAAAAAATAAAAAATGTGTAATGCTAATCAGTTCTCCAATTCATAAATAATAAAATAATGAATGTTGCGAAATTAACTATAGTAATTTGCGGAGCCCTCACAATGCTATACACTATCAGTCAGTCCACTGTGTAATAGTGCACTATAAAATTTTAAATATAAGATCAAATATAGAAAAAGATTCTCTCATATGTATAAAAATTTCTGTCTGTCTCTTTTGTCTGTCTGTTCTTTATGCATGGCCAAACGACTTGACCAATCTGCAAAATTGCCACAAGGTTTTCATAAAGGTCTCAGTACTCTAGGATGTATAATTCCTGAGATATTCCCCAAAATGTATTAGCCAATAGGAGCTTGCAGCTTCTCTAATATCCTAACTGCCATACACACAGTCACATGACCTTTTATTAAAGAATACAAGCTCACAGGTCCTTAAGGGGGCGGGGCGCTGTGTTAAGGAGCAGGCTTCTATAGGTTCTATGAAGGTCACATTTTAGGAGGACAGGCTGCTGTCGGGGGAAGGGTCACTGTTAAGGGGGTGGGCTGCTCTGGAGGTAATATTTTAAGGGAGTGGGCCTCTGAGGAGGAAATGTTAAGGAGGCGGGATGCTGTGGAGGTCACTGTTAAAGAGGTAGGCGTGCTGTGGATGTTACTGTTAAGGGGCAGGCTGCTGTGGAGGTCACTGTTAAGGGGGTGGGGTGCCGTGAAGGTCACATTTTAAGGGATCTGGACACTGTGGAAGAGTCACTGTCAATGAAGCGGGGCCCTGTGGAGGTCTATACTAAGGGGTAGACTGCTGTGGGGGGTCACTGGTAAGGGAGCAGGCCACTGTTGAGGTCAATGTTAAGGGGGCAGGGTACCGGAGAGGTCACTCTTAAGGGGGCGGACGACTGTGGAGATCATTATTTAAGGGGTGGACCACTGTTGAGGGCACTGTTAAAGGGTTTCTACCACCTCATTTTGACCTAATTAGCTCTCAGACACTAGCGATCTGCTAGTGTCTGATCTACCTAACAATGCTATTCTCAAACCTGTGTTTGGATCCGTTTCACTAAAAAACGAACTTTTATCAATATGCTAATGAGCCTCTAGGTGCTATGGGGGCGTCTTTTCAGCACCTAGAGGCTCGGTCTACTCACATTGTATGCCGCCCAGCTCGTCCGTTCTGCGCAGGCGCAGTGAATGTCTGACTGCTCCCTGCACAGACATCTCCACTGCGCCTGCGCCGATGATCGAGATGTCTGTGCAGGCAGCGGTCAGAAATTTACTGCGCCTGCGCCGAATACAGACGCGCACGGCGCAGGCGCGAGAATTCGTCCGCTGGCTCAGATGGAGGATGGCATTCAAGAGGAGATGGGTGGGCTTAATGGACGAGCTGGGCGGCATTCAATGTGAGTAGACCGAGCCTCTAGGTGCTGAAAAGACGCCCCCATAGCACCTAGAGGCTCATTAGCATATTAATAAAAGTTAGTTTTTTTGTGAAACGGATCAACACACAGGTCTGAGAATAGCATTGTTAGGTAGATCAGACACTAGCAGAACGCTAGTGTCTGAGAGCTAATTAGGTCAAAATGAGGTGGTAGAAACCCTTTAAGAGGGGGGTTACTGTGGAGGTCACTGTTATGCGGTGAGGTGCTGTGTAGCTCACAGTTATGGCAGAAACAATGAATCTCTTAACCACACACACAAACATTGAAATAGTTGAAATATACCCATACAAAGTATATATAGTTTGTGTCTATATATATATATATATATATATATATATATAAATAAAATAGACCATGAACTCCACAGGGGCCCGCCTCTTGACACTGGCCTTCACAGCAATCTGCCCCTTAACACTGACCTCTGTAGCGGACCATTTGTAACACCCCAGAGTTGTGTTACTAAACTCTTTTACCCCGCTACAATCTCTTAAGAACATTTACCTTGTCATCTTATATAATTTTACATTATATCCTCACAACTGTGCATTCGAAACCTTGTTAAATATATATTGTTGTCATTCTTAATGTTCACCAGCAGGTGGCAGCAATGTGTTAGCAATGAGTTAAGTCAGTTTAGCACATCTAAACTGGAATAATTCATTGCAGTTTAACTCCCCCCTCTGGGAGCAGAGTGGGTTGCCCCACATCCTGCCTTATGGGTGGAGAAGGAAGTTAGAGTGAGTGTGCCAGCCACCCCTGCTTGGTGACGGCTGTGCGTGTAGAAGCTCTCAGATATAGGGAATCAAGCCAGGAGCTTGTCTCGTTAACACATTGATCATCATCCCCAGCCTGAGCCCTGCAGTCTCAGCTGGAAGAAGCAAGTAGACAACTCCAGAATTCCAGGAAGAAGCATACCCTGTGAAGATAGCTGTGAGTACAGACCAGAGACCCAGGAGAAGTCATATTCCTCCTCAGCTAGTCAGTCCCCAGACAGCAGAAGATAGAAAGTGCAGAAGCCAAATTCCTGCCACAGTTTAGAGCTACAAAGCAGACGTCTTTTCCTGAAAGCTCCAGGTACATGAGAGAGCAGAAGATAAATTCCTGCCAACCATTGCCAATACCTGTGGGACCTAAGACTAAAGCTATATCTTGCTTGGATGAAAGTTACCACCAGTAAAGACGAGTTTGAACTTTACCAAGGGTTTGGATCTCAATTACTGCTGCAAATTCCGCTATTACTCCTACTAGCACCACACTCATTTTATTGCAAGTGAGCCAGGATCCAGGAGTCCAGCCGTACCCAGGTAGGAGACACCGTTGACACTATTACTACTACCATACAGAGACATTACACCACTCTGGCATTCTTAACCTGGGGTGTGAGTTATAACATCCTTGGAAGGCCTTGTGACAGTACCCTGCGCACGCTGCAATTGGCGTCATTAACAAAACTATAGACTATTAAACCTACACCTGACCTAGCCATTGCATAATCTGGCGTCCGTGTAACCGTACCACGGTCCTGCTCATTGCATTTTTGGCGTCACTGGAACAGGATCGGATCAAATTGTGTGCCCATCCCTGCCATAACCGGATCCAACTGTGTGCCAACAGGATCGGATTGAATTGTGTGCCTATCCCTGCTACAACAGAACCGGATCCAATTGTGTGCCAACAGGATCAAATTGCATGTTTAACAGTACTGCAAGATCTGAGAATTGTGCCAAAACCCTGAAAATTGACTTTATTACTTTTGTTGCGGGACCAGAAAACTCTGCATTGTGCGCGTCAGCACTAGAAGGGTTAATCTGCTATTTTTCCTTCATGACTCAGTGTCTTCATGGCTTTCAAGACCGCGAAAATAATTACGCCGTCCACCTAGAAGCGGGAACTCTCAAGCCTGCCCACGAAGAATTTTGCAATGCAAGCCAAGGGAGCGCAGACTCCTCCCTCTGGGCTCCACTCTTACTTCCTGCACTGATCGTGACAGAGGAGCCAAGGAAGATGGCGCTCCCATCACCCAAGTGGAACCAGATGGCGATACCAGAAGAACCAGTATACGAGGCTCACCCACCAGAAATCCAGGTCTCCCAGCTTGTGAAAAGAGCTGGCCCCAGCACTTTTGGAGTGTCCCCGGAGGCTGTGAGTTCCTCAACTGGTGGCGAGACGGCCGCCGCTGCTCAAACAAAGATGGCCGCCGTTCCTGAACCTGCTACCGCGGATGAAGACGTCCTATCTCCAGTCCGGACCCTGGAGGCTGTGGATCCCTCCGCGATGGCCGAACGCACAGACAAGAAGTCCCCCAAGATGGCCTCCAGCGTCAAGCCTGCTCCTACGGACGACACCGCCGACCAAGTCGCCCAGGCCTTGGACCAGCCTGCACCGCTGACGGCGCCTGAAGCCCCAGATGACCACCAGGAGGCACCAGAACAGGCCGCGACATCAGGTAGGAGCAGTCGCGCCTGTTCATGCCCAGTGGACTCTGATACCCCTGGTAGGCCCAAGCGAGCTCTGCCACGCACACATGCTGGTGCGGCGGAGGTGGCCGGTGTTTCCACTCCGCTGCCCAGAACCAACAACTCCAGAGCAGGACGCCTCAATCCTGAGGTCCCCATAGTGATCCCTAAATTTCCTGCGGCTCCAACTCTGCAGGTGGGGCAAATAAATGACTCTGTCCTGACTTTCAATCCCAGAGTACAACCCTACGTACTGCTCTGAAAGCTGCCACAGGCACCCTCAGTTTGCCTACCAGAGCCCCTTCAGCCGGAGGTTTTGTCCATCTCTGCACTGGCTAGGGATCCCGGCTTGCAGCATGCCACAGCTGCATTCACCCGGCTTACTGCTCAGCCAATTCCAAAAGACACCATCAGAGGGCAGTGGAGCACCACTACAGCAGCTGAGAGCACACAGTTTAAAGAAGAACTTTTGCGTTCTCGAATATGGGACCCAGGAGGAAGATTTCCAGACTTTCCTGTGAGGAAAACTACCCACCGCAGCAATTACCCGCTACCTTGTTTGGATTACAATTAACTTTATTGTTCCTGTGGATTACAATTGACTTGTACCCGTTTCAGTGGAATACAAGTGACTTATGGACGTATTGTTCTTGTCCACATCAAGTACTTCAAGAAAAAGGACTCAAGCCTTATTTGGGCATATTATTGCACTAATAAATTTGCACTAATTTCATTACCAGTTTACAGGTTGTGTAACGTTTAAGAATCATATGCCCATCGTGTGTATTCTCTTTTAGGTGCCGCAATGTAACCTCATGCACTTATTGTGATAATTGCACTTAACTTTTGCACTCAACCAGATATGTAGCAACTTACTCTTGTGTGCCTTACTTTACAGCTCTTGTTCTCTCACCCCTTTATACGGACTGCCTATATGAACGCTTAATGCTAATGGCCTACACCCGGTGTTATATACCATAGGTACCCAGGGTAGGACCAAGTGGTAAGTCCTGGCAGGTCTAGTAACAACACGGGTAACCCTGCTGCTTCGGGAATGGTTAGGAGTTTTTGACCCCTCCTTCCCGCTTGTTATATGTTCAGGATTGCTCCCATCCTGAGGTGTCTTCCAGGAGTTTCATGGGATTAGGCCTGACAGAACAACAGACGTGCAGGTTGGGGGACACCTTGAAAATAGTGACCATAAAGTAATAACCTTCCAATTATCATTCAAAAGAGCGTTTCTACAAGGAGGAACAAAAATACCAAACTTTAAAAAAGCTAAATTTAGCCGACTGAGAGAGGCCATAGGCCGAACTAACTGGGACAAAGTCCTCAAAAATAAAAATACAGCCACAAAATGGGATATCTTTAAAAAACATTCTAAAATCTTATTGTGAGAGGTACATACCGTATGGGAATAAAAGGTTAAGGAACAAAAAGAAACCAATGTGGATAAATAGAACTGTAAAGAAAGCAATAAATGACAAAAAGAAAGCATATAAATCACTAAAACAGGAGGGTAGCACGGAAGCACTGAAAAACTATAAGGAAAAAAATAGAACATGTAAAAAACAAATAAAAGCTGCCAAACTAGAGACCGAGAGATTAATTGCCAAAGAGAGTAAAACTAACCCTAAAATGTTCTTCAATTATATAAATGTTAAAAATTATAAATCTGAAGGTGTCGGCCCTTTAAAGAGTAATGAGGGGGAAGTCGCAGAGAGCAATGAGGAGAAAGCAAAGCTGTTAAATATTTCTTTCTCCAATGTATTCACTGAGGAAAATAAACTGTCAGATGACATGCAGAATGTAAAAATAAATTCCCCATTAAAAGTGTCCTGTCTGACCCAGGAAGAAGTACATCAGCGACTTAAAAAGATTAAAATAGACAAATCGCCAGGACCGGATGGCATACACCCCTGTATCCTAAGGGAATTAAGTAATGTCATAGCCAGACCCTTATTTCTGATATTTGCAGACTATATACTTACAGGGAATGTCCCACAGGATTGGCACATGGCAAATGTGGTGACAATATTCAAAAAGGGTCCAAAAACAGAGCCTGGAAACTATAGGCCGGTAAGTTCAACATCTGTTGTAGTTAAACTGTTTGAAGGTTTTCTAAGAGATGCTATCTTAGAGCATCTCAATGGAAATAAGCAAATAACGCCATATCAGCATGGCTTCGTGAGGGATCAGTCATGCAAAACTAATTTAATCAGTTTCTATGAGGAGGTAAGTTCTAGAATTGACAGCGGCGAATCAATGGATGTCGTATATCTGGACTTCTCCAAAGCATTTGACACTGTACCACATAAAAGGTTAGTATATAAAATGAGAATGCTTGGACTGGGAGTAAACGTCTGTATGTTGATAAGTAACTGGCTCAAAGATAGAAAACAGAGGGTGGTTATTAACGGTACACACTCAGATTGGGTCACTGTCACTAGTGGGGTACCTCAGGGGTCAGTATTGGGCCCTATTATGTTCAATATACACTGCTCAAAAAAATAAAGGGAACACTTAAACAACACAATGTAACTCCAAGTCAATCACACTTCTGTGAAATCAAACTGTCCACTTAGGAAGCAACACTGAGTGACAATCAATTTCACATGCTGTTATGAAAATGGGATAGACAACAGGTGGAAATTATAGGCAATTAGCAAGACGCCCTCAATAAAGAAGTGGTTCTGCAGGTGATGATCACAGACCACTTCTCAGTTCCTATGCTTCCTGGCTGATGTTTTGGTCACTTTTGAATGCTGGCGGTGCTTTCACTCTAGTGGTAGCTAGTGATGTCGCGAACATAAAATTTTCAGTTCGCGAACAGCGAACGCGAACTTCCGCAAATGTTCGCGAACTGGCGAACCGGGCGAACCGCCATAGACTTCAATAGACAGGCGAATTTTAAAACCCACAGGGACTCTTTCTGGCCACAATAGTGATGAGAAAGTTGTTTCAAGGGGTCTAACACCTGGACTGTGGCATGCCGGAGGGGGATCTATGGCAAAACTCCCATGGAAAATTACGTAGTGGACGCAGAGTCGGGTTTTAATCCATAAAGGGCATAAATCAACTAACATTCCTAAATTGTTTGGAATAACGTGCTTTAAAACATCCAGTGTGTGTATACGATCAGGTATGATGTTGTATCGATCAGGTAGTGTAAGGGTTACGCCCGCATCACAGACATTGACAGACCAAACTCCCCTTTTAATGCACCGCAAACAGTTCATTTGCACAACCGCAAACTCCCCATTTGCACAAGGTTGGATACCAAGCTAGCCACGTCCCGGTGATGTCATTGAAGGTTTCTTCCTCCACCCAGCCACGTACAACACCAAGGGTCCCCGAAAGGTCAATTGAATTGATTTTTCGAACGGGGAGATGGTTAAAAAAACGCTGGCTCCCTCCCCTTTGTTTTTATCCACGGTGACTGCGTCTGCGCCGTGCAATTTACTGTCACACCCGATATGAGTGGTATTTTCTGTAGTACTATTCTCATCAGTTTAATCCCTCTAACGTCCCCGACTCCCCAATCTGGGGGCCATTTATTAAACAGATTTTTCGGACGGGGAGATGGTTAAAAAAACGCTGGCTCCCTCCACTCTGTTTTAATCCACGGTGACTGCGTCTGCGCCGTGCAATTTACTGTCACACCCGATATGAGTGGTATTTTCTGTAGTACTATTCTCATCAGTTTAATCCCTCTAACGTCCCCAATCTGGGTGCCATTTATTGAATAGATTTTTCGAACGGGGAGATGGTTAAAAAAACGCTGGCTCCCTCCCCTTTGTTTTTATCCACGGTGACTGCGTCTGCGCCGTGCAATTTACTGTCACACCCGATATGAGTGGTATTTTCTGTAGTACTATTCTCATCAGTTTAATCCCTCTAACGTCCCCGACTCCCCAATCTGGGGGCCATTTATTAAACAGATTTTTCGGACGGGGAGATGGTTAAAAAAACGCTGGCTCCCTCCACTCTGTTTTAATCCACGGTGACTGCGTCTGCGCCGTGCAATTTACTGTCACACCCGATATGAGTGGTATTTTCTGTAGTACTATTCTCATCAGTTTAATCCCTCTAACGTCCCCAATCTGGGTGCCATTTATTGAATAGATTTTTCGAACGGGGAGATGGTTAAAAAAAACCTGGCTCCCTCCACTCTGTTTTAAACCACGGTGACTGCGTCTGCGCCGTGCAATTTACTGTCACACCCGATATGAGTGGTATTTTCTGTAGTACTATTCTCATCAGTTTAATCCCTCTAACGTCCCCAATCTGGGTGCCATTTATTGAATAGATTTTTCGAACGGGGAGATGGTTAAAAAAACGCTGGCTCCCTCCACTCTGTTTTAAACCACGGTGACTGCATCTGCGCCGTGCAATTTACTGTCACACCCGATATGAGTGGTATTTTCTGTAGTACTATTCTCATCAGTTTAATCCCTCTAACATCCCCAATCTGGGGGCCATTTATTAAATAGATTTTTTGAACGGGGAGATGGTTAAAAAAACGCTGGCTCCCTCCACCGATATGAGTGGTATTTTCTGTAGTATTATTCTCATCAGTTTAATCCCTGTTACGTCCCATATCAGGAATTGCCTTTTATGAAAAAAAATTTAGGCCGGGTACCTTCGACTGCCTTCACAGTGACAGACCAAACTCTCATACACTAAACTGAATTGATTTCAGGAACCGGGAGATGGAAAAAGCAGCTTGGTCGGTCCTCTTACTCCCAAATTGGGGCACTGCGCGTGCACAGAGCAATGTGCTGTGACACCCTATATGAGTGGTGTCTTAACTAGTACTATTGCTATCAGTTTAATCCCTGTTACGGACCCTATCCGGTCGAATTGATTAACCATTGTCGAATCCCCCATTGACATCCCCCTTATAAGCTGTGTAAAGCATATTTTTTAGTTTGGTTTTGAACTGCTGCATCCTTTCCGACTTTTGGTAATTTGGTAACATTTCTGCCACTTTCTGCTTATACCGGGGGTCTAGTAGCGTGGCCACCCGATCGCTTTTGGTCTGACCATAATGAAGCAACGGCCTTATCATCTGGGGTGTGGCAACATTGCCAACACACTTTTATAGAGGTGATGATGATTGCTTCATTGTGATACGCAAGCCCCTTCACCACAACAAGGTAACGATCACGAAGGGGAATTGACACTTGTATGTGCCTTTTTTTTTTGGTTTGTTTTTGCAGCCACAGTGCTGCACCATAGGACAGAAAAATTAGGCATGTACACATGCCTGAAAAATAATGGCACTGTTGCAGACGCTATTGTAGCAGCGGCCGGAAAAATTTATGTTTTCCAGGCAGAAAAGTGACTAAAACATTACGGCTTGAACCCTAGTTGGTGGTGGAGAATTCACGAAAGTCATCCGGTATGCAGACATTAAATACAGCAGCGTGGGGACCATTTTGAGGCCAAGGCATGTAATCAGGCCTTTTGTTAGTCAAACGTATCCCCCACTGTCAGTCCCTTCGGGATCCATGCCTCATTCATCTTTATGAAGGTGAGGTAATCAACACTTTTTTGACCGAGGCGACTTCTCTTGTCAGTGACAATGCCTCCTGCTGCACTGAAGCTCCTTTCTGACAGGACACTTGAAGCAGGGCAGGCCAGAAGTTCTATCGCAAACTGGGATAGCTCAGGCCACAGGTCAAGCCTGCACACCCAGTAGTGAAGGGGTTCATTGCTCCTCAGAGTGTCGATATCTGCTGTTAAGGCGAGGTAGTCTGCTACCTGTCGGTCGAGTCGTTCTCTAAGGCTGGATCCCGAAGGGCTGTGGCGATGAGTAGGACTGAAAAAGCTCCGCATGTCCTCCATCAACAACACATCTGTAAATCGTCCAGTCCTTGCCGCCGTGGTAGGAGGAGGATTACACTCACCTCTTCCCCTGTTAGATTCCCGTTGTGCTGTGACATCTCCCTTATAAGCTGTGTAAAGCATATTTTTTAGTTTGGTTTTGAACTGCTGCATCCTTTCCGACTTTCGGTAATTTGGTAACATTTCTGCCACTTTCTGCTTATACCGGGGGTCTAGTAGCGTGGTCACCCAGTACAGATCGTTCTCCTTTATCCTTTTTATACGTGGGTCCCTCAACAGACATGACAGCATGAAAGACCCCATTTGAACAAGGTTGGATGCAGAGCTTCTCATTTCCCGTTCCTCGTCCTCACTGATGTCATTGACGGTCTGTTCTTCCCCCCAGCCACGTACAACACCATGGGTCCCAGATAGGTGACAACAACGAGCACCCTGGGGTGCCTGCTGTGGTTGGTCTTCCTCCTCCTCAAAGCCGCCACATTCCTCCTCTGACTCCTCTTCCTCATACTCCTCTTCCAGCGTTGCTGCAGGTCCGGCAAGCGATGATGACAAGGCTGTTTCTGGTGGTGATGGTGACCACAACTCTTCCTCTTCCTCTTCACGCTCATCTACAGCCTGATCCAGAACTCTTCGCAGGGCACGCTCCAGGAAGAAAACAAATGGGATGAGGTCGCTGATGGTGGCTTCGGTGCGACTGACTAGGTTTGTCACCTCCTCAAAAGGACGCATAAGCCTACAGGCATTGCGCATGAGTGTCCAGTAACGTGGCAAAAAGATTCCCAGCTCCGCAGAGGCTGTCCTAGCACCCCGGTCATACAAATACTCGTTGACGGCTTTTTCTTGTTGGAGCAGGCGGTCGAACATTAGGAGTGTTGAATTCCAACGTGTCGGGCTGTCGCATATCAAGCGCCTCACTGGCATGTTGTTTCGCCGCTGAATATCGGAAAAGTGCGCCATGGCCGTGTAGGAACGCCTGAAATGGCCACACACCTTCCTGGCCTGCTTGAGGACGTCCTGTAAGCCTGGGTACTTAGACACAAAACGTTGTACGATGAGATTCAACACATGTGCCATGCACGGCACATGTGACAACTTGCCCAAATTTAATGCCGCCAACAGATTGCTTCCATTGTCACACACCACTTTGCCGATCTCCAGTTGGTGCGGGGTCAGCCACTGATCCACCTGTGCGTTCAGGGCGGACAGGAGTGCTGGTCCTGTGTGGCTCTCTGCTTTCAGGCAAGTCAACCCCAAGATAGCGTTACACTGTCGTATCCGGGATGTGGAATAGCCCCTGGGGAGCTGGGGGGAATCAGTTGATGTGCAGCCAGACGCCGCAGCAGAAGAGGACTCAGCCGAGGAGGAAATTAAAGAGGATGGAGTAGGAGTAGAGGAGGTGGCAGTAGGTCTGCCTGCAAGTCGTGGTGGTGTCACCAACTCCGCTGCAGAGCCACGCATTCCATGCTTGTCAGCCGTCAGCAGGTTGACCCAATGCGCAGTATACGTGATATACCTGCCCTGACCGTGCTTTGCAGACCAGGTATCAGTGGTCAGATGGACCCTTGCCCCAACACTGTATGCCAGAGATGCCATGACTTCCTTTTCAATGACATGGTAGAGGTTTGGGATTGCCTTTTTTGAAAAAAAATTTTGTCCGGGTACCTTCCACTGTGGTGTCCCAATAGCGACAAATTTTTTGAAGGCCTCAGACTCTACCAGCTGGTATGGTAAAAGCTGGCGGGCTAAGAGTTCCGTCAAGCCAGCTGTCAGTCGCCGGGCAAGGGGGTGACTTTGTGACATTGGCTTCTTATGCTCAAACATGTCCTTGACAGACACCTGACTGTGGGCAGATGAGCAGGAACTGCTGAAGGTGAGAGATGGAGTGGCGGGTGGTTGAGAGGGGGCAGGGAGGACAGCAGTGGTTGACGTGGCTGAAGATGCAGGACCAGGAGGAGCATGGTGGCTTTGAGTTTGTGTGCTGCTTGTACTCATGTGTTGATCCCATAGGCGTTTGTGATGTGAGATCATGTGCCTTCGCAAAGCAGTTGTACCAAGGTGGGTGTTGGACTTCCCACGACTCAGTTTCTTTTGGCACAGGTTGCAAATGGCATTGCTTTTATCAGAGGCAGACACACAAAAAAAATGCCACACTGCTGAGCTTTGCAATGACGGCATTCTAGTGGTGGCAACAGCATGCGTTGACTGGCGTGCTGTCTGGCTGACCCCAGGTGCCGATACATGCTGTCTGACTGTGCCACTAACTCCTTGCGACGACCTCCCCCTGCTTCCAACTCGTCTCCTCATTCTCTCTGTCTCCCCTTCAGAACTTTCCCCCTCTTCTTCTCTTCGAGCAGGCACCCACGTGGCATCCGTGGACACATCGTCATCATCAACCGCTTCACTTGTATCTGACACCTCAGCAAAGGAAGCAGCAGCGGGTACAACATCATCATCATCACACTGTACGTCCATGTGTGTAATCCTGCCTGACTGAGACATATCCCCGTAATCTACATCATCTGGCAATAATGGTTGCGCATCACTAATTGCATCCAACTGATGTGTAAATAACTCCTCTGACGGATCAAGTGAAGCGGCTGTGGTGGCTGTGGTGGTAGTGGCGACGGGCGGGTGCGTGGTAACTTGAGAGCAGGTGACCGAAGCTGAGTTGGAGGAGGATGGTGCGTCAAGGTTCTTAGCGGAAGCTGTTGAAGATTGGGTGTCCTGTCTAAGCCAGTCAACTACGTCCTCTGAATTTTTCGGGTTCAGGGTACGTGGCCTCTGAAAACTGGGCATTATTCCAGGGACAGTGGAAATCACAGCACCACGACCACGACGGCCCCTGCGGGGTGGCCTGCCTCTGCCTGTCATTTTTTTTTTAGATAAGTGGTACTACGCGTGCTAGGTACTGTGCCACCCGGTATGAGTGGTTGGCACTGGCAGTGGGCACACTACAGTCTGTGGAAGTGGGCCTGACAAACACTGGCAGCAGGCAAGCAACTGAATTTAGACTACTGTCTAAAAATTAAATGCCTTATTTATCGGCAAGCTACTGTGCCACCCGGTATCAGTGGTTGGCACTGGCAGTGGGCACACTACAGTCAGTGGAAGAGGGCCTGACACACACTGGCAGCAGGCAAGCAACTGAAATTACACTAAAGTGTAAAAATTAAATGCCTTATTTATCGGCAAGCTACTGTGCCACCCGGTATGAATGGTTGGCACTGGCAGTGGGCACACTACAGTCAGTGGAAGAGGGCCTGACACACACTGGCAGCAGGCAAGCAACTGAATTTAGACTACTGTCTAAAAATTAAATGCCTTATTTATCGGCAAGCTACTGTGCCACCCGGTATCAGTGGTTGGCACTGGCAGTGGGCACACTACAGTCAGTGGAAGCGGGCCTGACACACACTGGCAGCAGGCAAGCAACTGAAATTACACTAAAGTGTAAAAATTAAATGCCTTATTTATCGACAAGCTACTGTGCCACCCGGTATCAGTGGTTGGCACTGGCAGTGGGCACACTACAGTCAGTGGAAGCGGGCCTGACACACACTGGCAGCAGGCAAGCAACTGAATTTAGACTACTGTCTAAAAATTAAATGCCTTATTTATCGGCAAGCTACTGTGCCACCCGGTATCAGTGGTTGGCACTGGCAGTGGGCACACTACAGTCAGTAGAAGCGGGCCTGACACACACTGGCAGCAGGCAAGCAACTGAAATTACACTAAAGTGTAAAAATTAAATGCCTTATTTATCGGCAAGCTACTGTGCCACCCGGTATGAGTGGTTGGCACTGGCAGTGGGCACACTACAGTCAGTGGAAGAGGGCCTGACACACTGACTGGCAGCAGGCAAGCAACTGAATTTAGACTACTGTCTAAAAATTAAATGCCTTATTTATCGGCAAGCTACTGTGCCACCCGGTATCAGTGGTTGGCACTGGCAGTGGGCACACTACAGTCAGTGGAAGCGGGCCTGACACACACTGGCAGCAGGCAAGCAACTGAAATTACACTAAAGTGTAAAAATTAAATGCCTTATTTATCGGCAAGCTACTGTGCCACCCGGTATCAGTGGTTGGCACTGGCAGTGGGCACACTACAGTCAGTAGAAGCGGGCCTGACACACACTGGCAGCAGGCAAGCAACTGAAATTACACTAAAGTGTAAAAATTAAATGCCTTATTTATCGGCAAGCTACTGTGCCACCCGGTATGAGTGGTTGGCACTGGCAGTGGGCACACTACAGTCAGTGGAAGAGGGCCTGACACACACTGGCAGCAGGCAAGCAACTGAATTTAGACTACTGTCTAAAAATTAAATGCCTTATTTATCGGCAAGCTACTGTGCCACCCGGTATCAGTGGTTGGCACTGGCAGTGGGCACACTACAGTCAGTGGAAGCGGGCCTGACACACACTGGCAGCAGGCAAGCAACTGAATTTAGACTACTGTCTAAAAATTAAATGCCTTATTTATCGGCAAGCTACTGTGCCACCCGGTATCAGTGGTTGGCACTGGCAGTGGGCACACTACAGTCAGTTGAAGTCGGCCTGACACACACTAGCAGCAGGCAAGCAGCTGAAATTACATTAAAGTGTAAAAATTAAATGCCTTTTTTAAGCAAAGTCCTGTGCCAGCCGGTATGAGTGGTGGGCACTGGCAGTGGGCACACTACAGTCAGTGGAAGTCAGCCTGACACACACTGGCAGGCAACTAACCTTAGATTAAAGTGTAAAAATTAAGTGCCTATTTTTTAAGCAAAGTCCTGTGCCACTCGGTATGACAGGGGTGGGCACTGGCAGTGGGCACACTACAGTCAGTTGAAGTCGGCCTGACACACACTAGCAGCAGGCAAGCAGCTGAAATTACACTAAAGTGTAAAAATTAAATGCCTTTTTTATGCAAAGTCCTGTGCCAGCCGGTATGAGTGGTGGGCACTGGCAGTGGGCACACTACAGTCAGTGGAAGTCAGCCTGACACACACTGGCAGGCAACTAACCTTAGATTAAAGTGTAAAAATTAAGTGCCTATTTTTTAAGCAAAGTCCTGTGCCACTCGGTATGACAGGGGTGGGCACTGGCAGTGGGCACACTACAGTCAGTTGAAGTCGGCCTGACACACACTAGCAGCAGGCAAGCAGCTGAAATTACACTAAAGTGTAAAAATTAAATGCCTTTTTTATGCAAAGTCCTGTGCCAGCCGGTATGAGTGGTGGGCACTGGCAGTGGGCACACTACAGTCAGTGGAAGTCAGCCTGACACACACTGGCAGGCAACTAACCTTAGATTAAAGTGTAAAAATTAAGTGCCTATTTTTTAAGCAAAGTCCTGTGCCACTCGGTATGACAGGGGTGGGCACTGGCAGTGGGCACACTACAGTCAGTTGAAGTCGGCCTGACACACACTAGCAGCAGGCAAGCAGCTGAAATTACACTAAAGTGTAAAAATTAAATGCCTTTTTTATGCAAAGTCCTGTGCCAGCCGGTATGAGTGGTGGGCACTGGCAGTGGGCACACTACAGTCAGTGGAAGTCAGCCTGACACACACTGGCAGGCAACTAACCTTAGATTAAAGTGTAAAAATTAAGTGCCTATTTTTTAAGCAAAGTCCTGTGCCACTCGGTATGACAGGGGTGGGCACTGGCAGTGGGCACACTACAGTCAGTTGAAGTCGGCCTGACACACACTAGCAGCAGGCAAGCAGCTGAAATTACATTAAAGTGTAAAAATTAAATGCCTTTTTTAAGCAAAGTCCTGTGCCAGCCGGTATGAGTGGTGGGCACTGGCAGTGGGCACACTACAGTCAGTGGAAGTCAGCCTGACACACACTGGCAGGCAACTAACCTTAGATTAAAGTGTAAAAATTAAGTGCCTATTTTTTAAGCAAAGTCCTGTGCCACTCGGTATGACAGGGGTGGGCACTGGCAGTGGGCACACTACAGTCAGTTGAAGTCGGCCTGACACACACTAGCAGCAGGCAAGCAGCTGAAATTACATTAAAGTGTAAAAATTAAATGCCTTTTTTAAGCAAAGTCCTGTGCCAGCCGGTATGAGTGGTGGGCACTGGCAGTGGGCACACTACAGTCAGTGGAAGTCAGCCTGACACACACTGGCAGGCAACTAACCTTAGATTAAAGTGTAAAAATTAAGTGCCTATTTTTTAAGCAAAGTCCTGTGCCACTCGGTATGACAGGGGTGGGCACTGGCAGTGGGCACACTACAGTCAGTTGAAGTCGGCCTGACACACACTAGCAGCAGGCAAGCAGCTGAAATTACACTAAAGTGTAAAAATTAAATGCCTTTTTTATGCAAAGTCCTGTGCCAGCCGGTATGAGTGGTGGGCACTGGCAGTGGGCACACTACAGTCAGTGGAAGTCAGCCTGACACACACTGGCAGGCAACTAACCTTAGATTAAAGTGTAAAAATTAAGTGCCTATTTTTTAAGCAAAGTCCTGTGCCACTCGGTATGACAGGGGTGGGCACTGGCAGTGGGCACACTACAGTCAGTTGAAGTCGGCCTGACACACACTAGCAGCAGGCAAGCAGCTGAAATTACATTAAAGTGTAAAAATTAAATGCCTTTTTTAAGCAAAGTCCTGTGCCAGCCGGTATGAGTGGTGGGCACTGGCAGTGGGCACACTACAGTCAGTGGAAGTCAGCCTGACACACACTGGCAGGCAACTAACCTTAGATTAAAGTGTAAAAATTAAGTGCCTATTTTTTAAGCAAAGTCCTGTGCCACTCGGTATGACAGGGGTGGGCACTGGCAGTGGGCACACTACAGTCAGTTGAAGTCGGCCTGACACACACTGGCAGGCAACTAACCTTAGATTAAAGTGTAAAAATGAAGTGCCTTTTTTTTAAGCAAAGTCCTGTGCCACACGGGATGACAGGGGTGGGCACTGGCAGTGGGCACACTACAGTCAGTTGAAGTCGGCCTGACACACACTAGCAGCAGGCAAGCAGCTGAAATTACACTAAAGTGTAAAAATTAAATGCCTTTTTTATGCAAAGTCCTGTGCCAGCCGGTATGAGTGGTGGGCACTGGCAGTGGGCACACTACAGTCAGTGGAAGTCAGCCTGACACACACTGGCAGGCAACTAACCTTAGATTAAAGTGTAAAAATTAAGTGCCTTTTTTTAAGCAAAGTCCTGTGCCACACGGAATGACAGGGGTGAGCACTGGCAGTGGGCACACTACAGTCTGTGGGCCTGCAGCTCCTCACACACAGGCAGGCCAGGCAACTGCAATATGTATATAAAGGAAAAAAAAAAAGCAGACTAATGTTGCAGCCCTAAAAAGGGCTTTTTGGGGTGCTGTCAGGACGCTGTCCTTACAGCAGAGATCAGATGAGTCTTTCAGGACTGGAGTGGACACTGAATTCACTAGCCTAGCTATCGATTTCCCAATTAAATCAGCAGCAGTTACAGTCTCCCTCCTCTCACTAAGACTGCAGCTTCAGAATGAATCTAAAATGGATGCTGTGCAGGAGGTGGGAGGGTCTGGGAGGGAGGGTATGCTGCTGATTGGCTGGAATGTGTCTGCTGACTGTGAGGTACAGGGTCAAAGTTTGCTCAATGATGATGTATAGGGGGCGGACCGAACATCGCATGTGTTCGCCCGGCAGAGGCGAACGCGAACAAGCTATGTTCGCCGGGAACTGTTCGCCGTCGGATAGTTCGGGCCATCTCTAGTGGTAGCATGAGACGGAGTCTACAACCCACACAAGTGGCTCAGGTAGTGCAGCTTATCCAGGATGGCACATCAATGCGAGCTGTGGCAAGAAGGTTTGCTGTGTCTGTCAGCGTAGTGTCCAGAGCATGGAGGTGCTACCAGTAGACAGGCCAGTACATCAGGAGACGTGGAGGAGGCCGTAGGAGGGCAACAACCCAGCAGCAGGACCGCTACCTCCACCTTTGTGCAAGGAGGAACAGGAGGAGCACTGCCAGAGCCCTGCAAAATGACCTCCAGCAGGCCACAAATGTGCATGTGTCTGCTCAAACGGTCAGAAACAGACTCCATGAGGGTGATATGAGGGCCCGACGTCCACAGGTGGGGGTTGTGCTTACAGCCCAACACCGTGCAGGACGTTTGGCATTTGCCAGAGAACACCAAGATTGGCAAATTCGCCACTGGTGCCCTGTGCTCTTCACAGGTGAAAGCAGGTTCACACTGAGCACATGTGACAGACGTGACAGAGTCTGGAGACGCCGTGGAGAACGTTCTGCTGCCTGCAACATCCTCCAGCATGACCGGTTTGGCATTGGGTCAGTAATGGTGTGGGGTGGCATTTCTTTGGAGGGCCGTACAGCCCTCCATGTGCTCGCCAGAGGTAGCCTGACTGCCATTAGGTACCCAGATGAGATCCTCAGACCCCTTGTGAGACCATATGCTGGTGCGGTTGGCCCTGGGTTCCTCCTAATGCAAGACAATGCTAGACCTCATATGGCTGAAGTGTGTCAGCAGTTCCTGCAAGACGAAGGCATTGATGCTATGGACTGGCCCGCCCGTTCCCCAGACCTGAATCCAATTGAGCACATCTGGGACATCATGTCTCGCTCTATCCACCAACGTCACGTTGCACCACAGACTGTCCAGGAGTTGGCAGATGC